>NW_010364141.1:205678-259343 GCF_000414095.1 Morus notabilis
ATGTGGCAAAAACGCTATCGGAAATCTTAGTTTATTCTTTTTTTTTTTTTTTTTCCTTTCTTTTACCCATTCTAGTGTCTACTTCTGGAACGAGGAAAGCTAAAATGGTGACGTGTAGATAATACAGGATAAGAAAAGTAAAAATGTTCTGTTTTCTTATTTTGATGCCTCGCATTTTGAGATTATGAAAAAAATCTTAAGATTCTTATTCTTAAGCTTGCTAAAAAGGTTTCAAAAAATAAACATTGGAAAGGAAATCAATGAACTCTCTCCTATTCTTTTTCTTTGATTTCCAATACAATCTCTCTCACATTGTATTCCATTTAAGTTGGCAACATTCCCTCATTTAGTTTGAGTGGTGGTGGTGGGGTGGGGGTAAGTGAAAAGGAGAACGGAAAGAAAAAGCTTTGTCGTCTAAAAAACTTATGCTTCCGCTTATGTGCCTTCCATTTTCTTTCATTGCTCATTTCAATGCTATAATGGAAACCGATATTAATTAGCACAAGTTTCATTAAAGTGGGCAACTAATAGGGCGTGTTTCATATGTGATCTTCAATAATGTTTTTTTCTTTTATTTGGAAGTGTAATTTTCAATCATGTTAGGGAGAGAACAGGAAGGATCACAAAACAGCCAAGAGTAAGGGAGAACTCGAGGCAAAAGTATTCATATGAAAAGAATAATATTTATATAAATAACTGATTCTGCAATCCCCTCATTTACAGGCTATTTCTCTGGCCAACCCCCCCAGGTAAAAAGAAAAGAAAAGAGAGAACAAAAGAAGAAAAAGATTGTTGCTATTACTATATGGGGTTCCCCCACAAAATCCGAAGGCTTACACCAATTAATTCCAACCTTCAGATTCAAATCCCTGTACAAGACCAGCGCTGGACCTGCATATCCTCGTAGACAGACGGTTGGAGAGCAGAAAAAATTCATGAGCCTGTTAAAAGATACATGGCGAATTTCAAGCTCGACAGGGCCGACGGAAACTCTGAGCTTACCGATTCAAGAAATTTTGCAGGTGCCAGCTCAGTTCCCCCATTCTTGTTCTCCACCTTTTCTTTCCACCACGGATGCCGTTGCATCTAAAGACTTATCTTCGACAAGCCAAAGATATGCCTACCTTTACGCACTTCTAGATACAAAAATTTGACCTCCAAATGAGCAGATCACAAAAGTTCTCCAGGTTTTTGCTTTCAATCCGAGAAAAATAATCCAATGAGACCATGGATAGCTCTCCACAAGAAGGTCCACTCCTCTATTCAGAGTCTAAGTCGATAGAAAGTAACTTCTGCCTTACGGAACGTTTTTGGCGAGGAAACGTGAAAGGACTATCTGATCTTTGCCTAATTCCCTTCTCAGGTCTACCATCATTCATACCAAGAAGCAAGGAGGCTGCAAATAGGGGGAACACTAAGCTCTAATAATTTTGAAACCAAAACAGAGCATTTCAAAAAAAAAAAAAAAAAAAACACACACACACACACACACAAAAATAGAAAAAATAACTAAAGAGGGAAGGAAGGTGAGAGTCAAGTATTCTGCGTGGCTCTAAGTTTTATACAGGACCATCCGACCCAGATATGGAAGTTCATATAGAACAAGTCAAAACAAAAAACAACTGCGCCCTCCATTCTTGTGTGAGCCATAATATAATCTTTAAGAAAACAAATCTATAGCGAATCAAAGAAAAAAAGAGAACGAACCATGGTCAGCCATAGAATTCATCGCACCGTCTCTGGCTGGTACTTGCAGCTTCGAATTGAGTCCACTTGGAGTTGCAGATTCGCCATTAGTGCCGCCAGCACTACCCCCAAGCCTAAGAGATATCCAATCCTCAGTGCGGACCCCATTCGACACATCAGCACGATCTCTAAAATCAGACTGTGCCGAGGCATTTGTAGGATTTGTTGGAAGAAATATCTGAAGCGACGGGTCATCACCAGCAAAAGCCAATGGATTGTCAACCAAGCCGTCATTCATATCTGTATCTGACCGACCAACAGAAGAATTTTGGACTAGTGGAGCAGATCCTGTGACAGTCTCTGGGGCCAATGTATAACCATTCATAGATGAAGAACAGTTGATAGAACCATGCTGTAGATCAACCAGCGCATCGGACACTTCTGCTTCAGAACCAAAAAATTGAAAACCTGGACCTGCTTGATTTCCAGGGGGCAAATGCCATAGCGGCGGAATCCCAAACTCATCATCATTGCCATTGAAAAGACCCAAGCATGACGTCCCACCAGCAGGATCTTCTGCATACGAATCAGGAATTACAGGAGGGGAAACTGAAAAAGGAACCCCACTGCCATCATTCGGATGATTCTTGTATACAGATCTAGGAGATATAAACAAGTCGTCGTCATCTGAATCACTTATTTCAATAACTTCTGAATTCCTAATTGGAACAGGTGGTGCTTGCTCAGTAATTCCATACATCGAATCAACATTAAGTGTGAGAGAATCCATCTCAACACCATTATTGGTGAAGTCGAAATTTCCACCGCCATCTTGGTTTACACTCGGATCTTCACCATCCCTACAACTTCCAGTTGCACTGCTGCTCATTGGGATAACTTTTTGCTCATAGTTTCCAAGGCCATCTTGTAATCCATTATCAATAGAGTTATTCATATCGTCAGGTTTGCTGACTTCCCAAAACCCATTGCTATTCTTCTTGATTCCAAGTTTCAAACCAGGATGACTGTCCGAGATACCTTCCTGCTTGACCTGCTTCATCTCTGTTTTAGCTTTAACATCTCCACCAGCCGGGAGCCAGATAGTACCATCTGGAAAGTGCCATTGCCCAAGATCTCCAAGCTCTCTACGTTCACTTTCACTTTTAGCCTTTACCCGCCAAGAACCATCAGGCTTAACCTCAATCTCTGTTGCATCTTCTCCACAATGCCTCATCTGTAGCAAACCCCATAATTGAAAACAAAGCCACGATGACAAGCCTAAATGCATTTAAAGGAGAAAATTATAAACATTTAAGAAATGAATTACCATCGAAGTGATACGATTAAAATACGGGTCGGTGATGATATACTCTAAAGAATAGTTCTTCAGACAAATAGGGCACTGCCACTGCAGGGAAAAAAAAATGCTCAAGTTTTAAAAAATGAGGGGGGTGGGGGGAAAGTGATAAAAGCACAAATGGACCAACTTTATTTTATATGTAGCTTGCCTTCCTTGAACGCTGATTCAATTCCACAAAAACTTCAAGATCAAAACATCCCATGTGAGCACAAGGTTTAAACCTTCCAGCAACCTTCATCCTCGAGCCACTCATCTGTAAATTAGATGGATAAGTAGACACATCTAAAATAACTCCAAAAACCGATTGCAATTTGAAATAAAACTGCTTTAGAAAGGGACCAACATAGAACAATCTTCCACAACCACCCAGAGTTCACTATTTTGCAGAAAACAGTAGGTCCATACTATAACCAAATAAGAGTATATTCATGTAGGAATTTATCTGAATAGTTGTGGTTTTCACAGACTGTTCCAGCCAATACCAATAGATTTTTCAAACAGTGCTTTCCTTGTGTACACGTGTTTTTATCGAAGGTACCTACATGAGAATTTGAATAAGCTGATATACAACTTACAGGACAACGTAGATTAACAACAAAAGAATCTGCAACAACTTCCAAATCACTATCACTATCAGCGTCATCCGTTGCCGTTCCACCACCAACACAACGACGCACACGAGCCACAGCATCTTCAAATTGCTCACCCTCAGACTCCTTAGGAATCAAGCTAAGGATCTGGAGAGAGAAAATCACACCATACATATGTAAGACACCACATCGCTAAACATTACCTAGTATAGTTCAAATATGACTACACCAGCAACTCAGCAATAACTTATCCAGACATTTACAATAACGTAAGAACATTGATTCAAAAACATGTCAAAAACCCTCCTCTCTCTCTCTCTCTCTCTCTCTCTCTCTTCTTTTGGTTGTAAGGAATTGTATTCAACATTATTCCTAATGAATCTTAATCTCCACAGAACTCTTGTTTTACACTTCTACTCTGGCGGAAATGCTTTACATATCAAATTCTGATGAAGAATGAAGAGACCAAGTAACTTGTGCCTTGTATGCCTTTTGCAAAGTCTTCTTCAAAAACAACATTTATAGGATCCTATAGAAATTACATTCTTTGGGAAAAGAAAGCGAGTATAAGGGCAAAAAATAGCAAATGCAGCTTCCTGAAAGTACAGATAAATAAGAATAGAAGTACCTTTTGAACAGTTTGGCGCTTCACGAGTCGGACACCTAAACAGAAAACGCGAGCATCACATCCTGTTAGGGAAATCTTATTCAGCCCTTCTTTTAGGTATGTTGTGATCTGCAAAACAACATAAAGTGAATTAAGAAATTAAAATGAAGTCATGAAGAGACAGCTTGATAGATGATCATTATTACTGAAATCAGAGTGAGTTGGATCATGCACAATTGCACATAAACACCTCATAAAAAGATTGGGTGAATACGTAATGGGACATGAAAAGATGGAAGAACAGATTCAGCACTCGTATAGGACAAAAAACTCACTATTGGACCATCATCACGACCGTTAGCCCCAAGAAGTTGTGACCCCGGTCTATTAATTGCACGAACAGGTATACCTGTAAGGTTAAAACACAATAAAATATACTGGAAGTGATATAAAATAACCTCATATCGTGTATTCATGTTTATAGGGGGGTTAAAGGAGATTACAAAACAAAATTTACAACTAGGGCTATGAATATCAACAAAGTTATGCAAAATATTGGTTTTCTTGGTGTTTCTAAAGTACTTCAGGCAACATAACGCTCCCAATATCACCCATAATACCATTGACTTGAAGATCTGCATACTGTGGCCACTGCATCCTGAATGAGACTTTGTCGTTCAGAAGCATACACCAAGCCTGAACAAAAATGTCAGTGTGAGGAAACCAACACGAAAAAATGAAAATAACGTTTGTTAATCATCATGATATAGACAAGCAAACCTGAACGTCAAATTCTTGTTTTAATGTCAGCTCTTTATCCGATCTTTGTAGTTGAAATGTTCTTTCCACACTCTGCACCGGATTGGTACTGCACAGTTGCAAAACAGAAGGGTCAAAACAAAGATTGTAGAAAACCCAATACGAGATAAACACAAGACTAGTGTATTAAAGACAGATATACAGATAGGGAAACATTGTTCTTGCTCAGATTGTTCCCTGCATTATTTCCTCTGTTCATAATTTATACCCGCAAGTTGTTTAGAATAAAAACAACACATAAATAAATAAAGGTATCAATCCCGGGTATTGAATATTAGGATATTTATATGGTATTGTATGTTAGGTACTGTTGTACATTTATGCCAAAGTTCAACTCCATTACAGAGTTAAACTATAAGAGGGTTAGCGGTAAATAATTAATCCACAAAACATATGGGCTTGCTCTTAAGAACAATGTCAAGGAAATAAGAACTCCCCCACCCCGTATTGATTAAATTTAATGCAACCTATAGGTAAACTTACGCAAAATATCTTCATATTTCTGAATAATAAATTTCATATTACTGGGATTTATCACCACAATAATCACAATATTAGCAAACGAACAATCTAGTGCCAAACTTTGCCATTTGCAACAGGAGAATCTTAGTTGTGATAACTTAAATTTTTCTTCCACTAAATAATTAAATTCTCAAGTTGTAACTTGCTTCAAATCATCAAAAACTAATATTAAAAAGAAAAAACAAACATAAATGTTTTATGTTTCATAGTTGAGTTATAATCAAGAGTCTTAAAACGTGATACACCTACCCATCAGTTGGAATGTTTGTAGTAATCAACTTCACAGGAGGTAAAGGATGCCCAAGTTGATGCCAGAAGCTGCACATAATGTTATGGAACACTTGAGTTATACATATATAAAAGATAGCGCCAGCAACAAAACAAGTCGATCGAGGAAGCAGTCCAAGCAGCAGACACACATAAAGGAACTATTAAAAAAAAGGACAAAAACAACATAAGCAAACTTTTTGCTACTGGTTTTCTCCCACAAAAGAATTAAATTTGTATTCAAGCATTCTGTACACCTATGAATCAAATGGGCAAGAATCAAACATTCATCAACTTGACATATCCCGGCATTTATATAAAGCATAAAAGTGTGCAAAAACACATGGCATAAATAGCAATTCACATGGTCATTGCTGAGTTGCTACTTTGAAGAGCAATTTAAAATGCTAAGAATGTAAGCAGCTAGCAAAATGGCCAACAGGTACGAGGCTACATGGCCAACAGATACGAGGCATCATGTAATCATGTTTACCCAACTCCAACCCAATACAGAGAGACACAGAATGATCCTCGTAACATGTAATGCATGGATCGCACCAAGCGGAATAGCAATAAAGAAACCAAAATTATTTATAGCCCAGCTATATGCTATTTACATGACAAGAATACAGCGGTGATACATACGGATCAGCACGGCTAAGTCGGCAGAGTTCGCAATAAAATGGGTCAGGATATGGTGTACTTCCTTCCATAGGCTTATCGGGAATTATCACACAATTAATATGCTGCCACACTTGACAATTCCTATCCTCACACTGCAATTATAAGAACCACCACAAATTACCCGCGGGAAGTTAAAAAGTCAGCGGCAAACTCTATGTGAACCATAAACAGGGGGGGGAAGAAATGATGAAGAAACACAGGGTTACAAAACCTAAAATCTGATAACAACCTGAATCATAGACTCTGTTTCCAATTGATTCCCGCAGACACAACGAATCTTTGTCTCTGATTGAAAGGAGCGGTCATCATTTTCCACTTTCACTTTCACATTACTGCTATCTGAGACCCCCTGCGCCTTTGATGCTAAATCAGTGGCAGTGGACACCTGCATTTTTCTGGTAAACAAGGAAAACGTATTGAAAAATAAACAAGAGCCAAAAAGAATAAATTTATTAGTAATATTATGAAAATATGCCAAAGATCAAAAGAATCAGGAGACAAACCTATATATGTCATCTACAAGCTGTGCCACCTGTTCTTTACGAACAGCGTTCTTCTTTGCCCACATCTTAGAAACTGTTAAAAAGAAGAGAAATGAACATGGAGTAATTCCAAATTCAGACAATACCATGAAAGTAAATACAACCAGGCAAATAGGGAACTAAGATGTCTCAGTATAGCATAATAATTCATTTGTCCCACATTGCTAACGAGGAAGTGGATATTGCAATTTATAATTTCCCAAACCAACTTGAGCACTAGAGTTCTCCTTTTAAGGTGAGCTTAGAATTTCACTTATAGCTTTGCCCAACTCCTCTCCTCTTATCTTAGTAAAAAAAAAAAACATGACTAAAAGAGCAAAATGAGCAGCAAAACTGAAGCAAGAAATGAGCACAACAAAAAAAATATAGCAGCATTGAATTCACCAACTAGGAAAAACTGACATGATGTTTCAGTGTCTAAAGCTCTAGAAACATAGACGCCTAATTGAAGTATAGAATATCACCAAAGACGAGTAATGGAGGGAAGAAAAGCAAAGCATAGCATCCAGTACATGTCGTTCAAGGCGAAAAAGAGAAAAAGATGGTGGGGCCAAAAAAACATACATCACCAACGAATGTGAATGAGAAGAAAATTCAATATTCACTTCAGGAAAGAACAGTAAAACGACCTACCTTGATCATCAGAAAGAATGGTTAATATTCGGTCAACCAGGTCCTGCAAAATAGATTAGTAAATAAAACGCAGAGACAACAATTTAAAAACATAAACAAGATGCTGATGAATGAAATCATTTTATAAAAAACAAAAAATAAAAGGAACTTCTAGTTTAGAAAAAAAATAAAAATAAAAAATGGGCTAGACTTGCTTTGAATTTTGCTGGCGTTCAACAGACAATCATTCTCAGACAAATGACTCCGGTAAAGAAGCCCATGTTATAATAGCATTGTGAGCCTTTTGGCATTTATAGAGAAGAATATTTCTAACAAGGAGCAGCATTTTTATTCAAAAGCCCGGATAATATGATAACCAAATAGCCAAGAAATTATTAGTGAAACTTTAGCAAACATATTAAAAAAAACAAAACAAAACAAAGAAAACAAAATGATTATTAACCAAACCCAAAAGAGGGAGCGCAACCCTAAAGAACAAAGAAAAGCAGCATTTCAACATTTTCTGAAGTCAAAGTGTGATGAAATCCCAAATCCAAATACACACAATTCAGCACAAAAATCATCTCTTAATCTTTACCTGTTTCTTTCCCTGCTTTGAAAGACCTAAATGAGTGAGAACATCCTTGAGCTCTTTTATTCGAAAATATGCCAATTTGTCCTGCAATAAAAACACAAAAGGTCATGTATGCATTGTAAGTCAACACACCAATAGTCTTTAAATATTCCATCACAATGGACAAGGACAAAAGTTTTTACACAACAAGAGGAATCAAACCAAAGCATATATCTCTTTTACCTAGCCAATCTTGGGGCTAAATATGGTTATTTAATAAATCGAAGAAATTTACCATATCACATTATTGATCTCTTTCTTCCTTTACACATCAAAAATATGCAGTTGTAAATACAAAAGTACGCATTCCCTTTAAAACTTTAGAGTGAAAAGTGCCTCTTAAATCCAAACTTAAGAGTAAAAATGCCATGTTATTAGCAGAAAGAGAGCAGAAAGGTGAACCCCTTTAGTGTTCAAAGTAACTCATTTACTAAAAGGAAGTAACCGACTAGTCTATACCTTCCACTATTTCATCTGAAATTCAATTGCCAAAACTTGCTTCATTTGAAACAACCATAAAAGCTAAATGCATATAATTTAGAAGACGAACTACAAGCATGCAATTAAGCTGTGTTTAGTGGAAACCAATACCAATAACAGTAAAATGAATTCAAATTAAAGTATTACACTATTTGCTTCATATTCATTTGATAATAAGGTTGTTGGTGAAATCTTGGCAGCATAAACGCAAACAAAATGAGTGCAAAGAGTTTCTCCCATCAACAACACACTTTATAAAGTGTAGCTGTGAATGGTTAAATTGTATTAATAATGAGAAACAAAAGTATGAAACCAAGATTTTTGACTGCAGTGATCTTGACCCCCTATTTGAGTAATAACATCATAAGAAAACTTACTAATGTAGTAGTGTCAGAACTAAAAAGCTGCTTGCTTATATTCATTTCTAATAGTTGATAAAACAAGCCTATGCCCAGATGCCCAAATTAACTAAATTGACAAGTGAAACATGACAATAGCTGAGTATATTTTAAATAGCGGACTACATAAGCTAAGGTTCTAACACGCAGCAACTAAACAAGCACATTGGCAAACGGCAAAACAGTACATATCAACACAATCAAAGTAATTCCTGCAACTACAACTAATCAGCAACAAAAATAAACCCAAAAAAAAAAAGTATGATCATAACACAAAAGGCAACTAAATACCTTGCAACTGGCTATCAAATCCATTATATGACCCCCAAAATTAATGCCCAAATAGCATAGAATCTTCCGAACTGAAAGAAGCACCAATTAATCAAACACCAAACCGACGAAACCAGCGCATAAAGCCTCTCCGAACCGGGACCGATCTAAACAAAAACAAGAGACAGAAACACAAAACGAAAAATGTAAACACGAAACGTCATCAAACCGATTGCTCATCGGAAATGAAAGCTTACCCAAAACGAAAACCCTAATTCAGAGCGCCGAAAAAGAAAATAGTAATCGTCGAAAGAGAGAATCCATGGGAATCGAATTTAAGAGCTCACATGCGTGAAAGGAATTGGATAGGCGATGAGGATTAGGGTTTCGACTTTCGGTTCTCTCTCTAACGCCGACTTCCCCAATTCCCAAGCTCGTCCCTGTTCTCACGCCTTTGCGATTTCTTCTTTTTTGACCGAGACCCAACCAGAACCAAAATCCCCCAATTACAATGTTCGGACCTATCGCCGATTATTCAATCCGGATTATTCGACGGAGACACGTCCGGGCTGGGTTCCGGTGCGCTCACGTGCAAAGTGCATGCCGAGTGTCCCCAACTTTCTATTCTCCTCAAAGACATTTTGGGCCACACAAATCGCTCCACGTCATCAAAAGAAAGTTGGGGGAAGGGAAGCGTGGTGGCTGTGAAATTTGTGCGTTAAAATCAACCGTTCAACTTGCAAAGGTGATACCTTGCGTCCAAAATTGTGCCACGTGGCAGAATCATGGTGGGGCTGCCAGCCGCAAGAAATATTGCACGAGGGAACGAAGAATAGAGAGGGAAGGAACGTGGCAAAATAGGCACTAGCCTTGCTGCGTCCCACTATGTAGAAACATAAAAAAATAGCATACACACTAGCTTTTTCCTACTACATCTTTTTCTTTTCAAAAAATTATTAAATTAAAAAATAAAATAAAATAAAAGATGGACTTTTTTCTACCACACCAACCTCAATTTGTTTTGTTTTGCCAAAAAGAAATGGAAATTCTTTGGTGGGACGTGTAAGAACACTGTACCGACATGACTACGTCTAAAAAAGTTAAAATATTTAAACAAAATTAATAATTTGAATTTGAGTATATTAAATAAAATGGTGTTTATTTTTTTCTTAATAAAAAAAAGTATTGAGTTTTATAAATTATCTTTTAATTGCTAATTTAACAATTTGAGATACACATATTGAGCTGTGATTAAAATTTTAATAGTATAAAATACAAAAAAATAAAATGTAAAACAAAAGTTTACTATAAATTTAAAAATAGTATATAAATAGCAATTTAAGTAAAAAACTTATATGATTAATTAAATTTTAAATTAAGGGTGGCAATTCGTGTTAGTGTGTCGTATTCGTGTCAATCCGTTTATTAATCGTGTCAGAAAATATCAACTCAAATACGACTTGTTTATTAAATGTGTCAATAATATCAACCCAAACTCATTTATTTATCGTGTTAATCGTGTCAACCAGTATAACCCGTTTAAATTAATATATTAAATAAATAACTAATATAATAATAACATATTTAACACGATTAAAATAGGTTTAATGTGTTTATTGATCAATTTATCTTTTCCTTTAAGAAAAATAAATGAATTTTACCTACAAATATTAAAATTCACATTATTTATATTTAATGTGTCATATAAACTTTTATGTTATATCACATATCATTATATTACAGATGACACATATAGTTAATCATGTCACTTCGTGTTAGGAGGTCAACCATAATCCAACACATTTATTAATCGTGTTAATCGTATCAACCCGATTATGACTCAAACTCATTTATAGTAAATCTAAACATGCTAACTTCATACGGGTTTTGAATCGTGTGCTACACGAATTGTCAGTTATATTTTAAATGTAGAGAAAATTGAAACAAAAAAAAAGAATACGAGAGTATTAGATAAGATATTATAGTAAAATAGATAATGAAGTTAAAAAAAAAAATAAACGAACAAATATATCACCGAAAACAAAAACAAAAGTAAAAATAAAAAATAATTTATATACAATGGTAAACAAATAGAGTTTAAAAAATGAATAAAAAAAGGTAAAACACAAAACTGATGGGAGTTATTTTTTTGCTTTAACGTATTGATAAAGTATTTTTTTTTAGCCATTGTTAAAATATAACAGATTGTCAAAATGCGAAAACTGTTCTCTCCCTTTATCTCTATTTCGTTTGAGTGGACGTTTCTTTCTCTTGGGTTGGAGGTTGGTGGTGACCATTGGTTGCTCTTCAGACTCTCAGACCTAAGGATGGAAGTCCCTGCATTGTAGTGAGGACGATCCGTGTGGCAAACATGCCTTGTAACGACCTTCACTTACAATTGGTATAATATTTTATGCTTTGAACCTAAATCCGCACACTTTTATTTTTAGACTTCACCTTAAAAGGCCTCGTATTATTAAGAGGAAGTGTCTTTTTTTTATAAATCAAAACTTTTCTTTATTATCATGCGATATGAGATTATACAATTTTTTTTTTATCTTGTACTTCAAATGATTGATGCGACATATGACGTGCTCAGTGAAGCGCGTCACACCAGATTATTTCTTACTAGAAAAACAAAAAAAAACTGCGCCTTAAAAAACTGATTCTCCCCTAGTTAATAGGAAGATAAACTCGCTCGTATTAAAAGTCCATCGGCATGGATAGAATCTTCAGCTACTAACGAATGAAATTGATCAATTATATAAAAAATAAAAAATAAAAACGAATGAAATTGATCTATTTTAGTTGCAAAAATGCATCAAACTCCAAAAAACGACTTTTTATTGTATTATAATTCGTTCAACAATTATCTATTAATCTAGTCTTACTCGGCAAATAACCTAAGTGGAAAAGGCTATTTAAAAAATAAAAAATAAAAAAAATCACACCGCTAATGCGACCGTCGTATTCCCTTTTACTGTTTTTGCAAGTTTAATTTAATCTTTTCATTTTAGTTGCATTGTTTTTAATTTGATTCACATGAGATGTAAATTGCCGTGTGTTATGCGCCATTGACGCCTTTTGGCTTGCATGCAAATTTGATTGACTTGGACGAGCTATCAAAACAATATAATTAGGTAAGAAAAACAACATTTGAGTTGCAAGTTGCAACTTCTACCTAACAATCTAGTATACACGTGTATTTTGTTTGTGTACATCTAATTGCATTTTTTTCTCTTCCTCTCTCTCGGTATATTCCATTGAATTTTGTGACAAAGTGGTCGATTGGCTACGATTCTTTTTTTTTTTCTCTCTAAATATGAACAACTACGAATTTAGAAAAACAATCATCTTCATGTTGATTTGATATTATGGAGATAGGAATGTGAATCTCTTTTATATCGTGAAGAGTACATACTTTTTTTTGGTAGTTTTTATTGAAAAATCACGTTTTTATCTCGTGTTTTGAGAAACAGCATCGTCATGTCTTGTGTTTTTGTTTTTAAAAACCTTATTTTTAATAAAGCAAGCAAAATTCGTCAAACTTAAGACGCATAAATACCAATTTTAACTTTGAAATTAACAAAATTAGTCAAATTGAGTGTTATGAGTATTGTTAAACAGTATTTCCGAATTAAGTTTGATAAGTTTTGTCAAAATGGAGTTTTTAATGTTAAAGGAGAAAAAGAACACACAAACAGTGGATGATTGTAGGTTACCAAACCTACAAAATAAAACATGACATTTCGGTATGGAAGATTTAGGTAATTATAATATAACTCTTACATTTGATGCAAGTATTAGGTTTTTCTTTTTTGTGGTAAATTGAGTTCATGGGATCACTTTTCCCCTAGCAGTTTTTAATTGGAGCATTAAGTGGATACTTAAATTTTAGGGCAACTTTTAAAAACAGATCTTGAAATGAATCCTCTTTTATTTTTATCTCTTAACATTAGTCCATATATTTATACATTTTAAATTAAAACTAGTAAAAGGGTAGAATTTTTTAAAAAAAATACTTTTAGTAAGTTGGGTATTTAAGAATGTAGAATCTGTAATTTTCTTTAAATTTTATATTACCATTCGGGCATTGCTGAAATTTTTTGAAACAATTATTCATGAAATTTTAAACTATAAAATTTTGGTGAGGCAAAATGAGAGTTCACTTGAAATTTTGTAAAATTTACATGCAAAATGAGAATTTTATTTAAATTTAAATTTTATGGAGGTAAAAATGAGAATTCATTTGAGAAAATTATAAAATTTAAATAGAAAAGTTAAAAGGTTAAAAATAAAGTATCAGAGAGGGTATGTTCTTAACTGCTTTTACTGGCATGATTGTTTATAAGTTTTGTGGTTTTTGTTGTCGTATCTCATGTGCTTGTAGCCTTCATGTGGTTGTTGTTTTAGGGCGTTGTCGTTTTTAAGTTCTAATTTATTTTATTTTTAAAATTAAGTTTTATTTTTTTGCTTGAAAAAAAATAAAATTTTATTTTGCTTATAAGTTTCTTGTGTTTTTTAATCTTTTGTTGTTTTCATGCGGTTGTCTTTTAAGATTGTCGTTATTTTAAATTAAATGTCATTTTAATTTGATTGTCGTCGTACATTTGGGGGAAAAAACGGTCCTAGTGGGTCATATGTTGTTCTGTAGTTATTGTCGTCATTAGATCATCCGTCGTTTAACCGTTTTATGTCGTTTTGGAACTATTCTCTTCTTACATGTGGCTGTCGTTATAAGTGTTGTTTTCACGTGGTTGTCGCTTTTTTAACATTGTCGTTTTCTATCTTTATGTCGTTTAGGTGTGTTTTTGGTCGTTTGTCTTTTTTCATGTGGTGTTTTTTTAATGCATTACAATAAAAGATTAAAACTAGAGGTTTTTACTTAAAAAATAGAAATTTTCCAGCAAGGTAGGAAAAAGTATTTTTTGCCTAAAAAAGCAAAAAAAAAAAATCTACACATAATTTTAATTATTTGGTTTTTTATAAAATTTCGTTAGCATGTTTTATTTATTTAATGGAAAAATGCGCATGTGATTTGATCATATAGTTATTTTTTATCATATAGTTATTTTACGCCGACTTAGAAAAATTCTGAAAAAAAAAAAGGAAAAAAAACTACAAAGGGTCGTTTCGTCAATCACCACGCACTTTGGCAGTGCTGGGTTTTCTTGAGCAAAGGGACAGAGCATTAGACACAGAACGAGTATAGAAAAAGGAAGGCTTCTAGCCCTTTTTCCGCCCTAAACCCCCCTCTCCTCTGATCCACGACGCCATTGCTTCGCCGAATCAAATTTCTTACGGTATTCTCCATTTCTCTGCTCTGATTCTATCTCTCTCTCTCTCCAATTCATTTTTTCCCCTATCAATTGCGAGCAAATTTATGGATTATTTGCGAGTATAAAGCTTGATTATAGGTGATTGAGGGTTTGCAGATTTCGCGATTTCTTAATTTCTTTACTTTTAACCGATATGAATTTGTCATTGATAGTGATAGAAGCATCTTTCGGACCAGATTCGCAATCCACAAAAAAAGAAGAAAAATGAGTGTAAGTTTGTTTTTTGGATTATAAATTGCATTTCTACTTTTCGCATTTTGATCCTTATTTGATATCGTTCTCCTGTGTTATATGCGCAGTTGTCGGAATCGAACCAAGCCCAACACAACAGCCTTTTGAGCTCTGATTCACAAAGAACCCTGTAATGATTTTTATCCCATCTCTTTCTATGGGTATATACATTTATAGGCGAGAGTGTTTACGCATGTCTCTTGGCGATTTGTGTGATTATGATTTATGATTATATTTTTGTGAATAATTATTATTGGTACGAGTTTAGGTACCCATATGTCACGGGGACATCTGTGGTCGCCCTCAAGTACAAAGATGGTATTTTGATGGCTGCTGATATGGGAGGTCAGCTGCTGGTCCCTTCCATTTTCTTGTTATGTTTATGTTCATGCTCTTTCACTATAACTAGCTTAGTCAACATTGATTATCTTTAGATGGGTTTGACTGTTTCCCCGTGTTAATAGAGAAAATTATGAACATAATTCTGAACATGATTTTGGTATTTTGTTTTTATTTTCCTTGCTAGGGGCCTAGGGCCTCGGAATATGATTTACTTTAGGTAGCTTTACTTGTGTGTCAGGAAAGTGAATTCTGAGTGCTCTGCAATTTAGTGTGCTAAGTAAGTTATGGAAATAGGCATGTACTTCAATATTTACGTTTACATGGATGAGAAGCCGATTGGATTTTCTTCTGATTATTATAGACCCTTTTCAATTTGCTAGCAAAATCGAGTTGCAGGCTTTTCTAGAAGGGTAAACCGAATACCTATGATAATTTTTGTTTTATGTTTCGTTGTCAAAGTACAAGTGCAGAGAAAAAGAATAACCAAAGCAAAGTAACTGGTTAGAGAAAATTTTGATGTACTGTATAATATTCATAGGTTTGAACCACAATTCAAACCTCTTTGCTACGGTGTTTTCTCTTACAAAAATTTGAATTTCAGTTCAAATCTATGACAAGAACGGGCCCTATGTTTTTGGTATAATTCCTGATCGCTTTCGTGACATAAATTTTTCTACTGTCAATTGTATCTCTATCTCATCTCTCAAAAATATTTTCTCTGCAGTTGGATGATTTTTCCCAAATGCATTCTGCCAAAAATCTTTTCCTTTCACAATTTGCTTGATTAGTTAAACAAATTATGCACTTTTTACTACTTTCTCTTTTGGGAAATTGTTCTACGTTCTTCATTTAAAGACTCTACTGAGCACAAGTTATGTTTCATGGGGTTTTTGTGCACGCTTTATCAATTTGTTGTACTCAAGTTTTTTGGAAGCTACCCTCTTTTTTCCTGATCTGCCTTTAGCAAAACTCACTTCATGTTCATGTCATGTAAATGATGGAGACAGGTTCTTATGGATCAACTTTGCGATACAAAAGTGTGGAGAGAATGAAGCCTGTCGGGAAACACTCTCTTCTTGGTGCAAGTGGAGAATTAAGTGATTTTCAGGAGCTATTGCGCTATCTTGACGAGCTCATGTAAGCATTTGTTGTTTTTTGAAGTTATCGCGCTTTAAATTATAGCTATTAGCTACAAGCTAACAACTTGTGCATTTCTACTTGAGGGTGCCTTTTTCTTTATTTCTTAGGGGTTCTATTCTTCTTGTTACGTTTTGAGTTAGCCATTTTTCATTTTTGGTTTCGATGCTTGTAGCCTCTATGACAACATGTGGGATGATGGAAACTCGTTGGGACCTAAAGAGGTTCACAACTATTTGACCAGAGTTATGTACAACCGACGCAATAAGTTTAATCCTCTGTGGAATACGCTTGTCCTCGGTGGAGTGAAAAATGGACAGAAGTACCTTGGCACAGTAAGTCTCGATTGATCATTTCCCTTTGATGTGCAGCACCAAGTTTAGTACATTTAACAACCTCCCCAACAACGCTGCGCCCTGCCACCTGCTCCTACCCCCACGCTCTCCTCCTCCTCTTACTCCCAACAACCAAATAGGAGCACATACTGACTCAGGTTTTTTTCCTCTTAACTAGGTAACCATGATAGGTGTACATTTCGAGGACAATCATGTGGCAACTGGATTTGGAAATCACCTTGCACGACCAATTCTTCGTGATGAGTGGCATGAGAACTTGAGTTTTGAAGATGGTGTGAAGATATTGGAGAAATGCATGCGCGTACTCCTTTACCGTGATAGGTCTGCTGTCAACAAGCTTCAGGTTTGGCTTTTTACAATACTTTGCATTTTGTTTCCATCAACATTTTCCAGGTCATTGATAATGTAAGGGGTAATAGGTTGTATGATTGTAAGATGAACATTACCGAGTACCGACAATATATTCATCGCTCTGCTCCCCCTCTTGACCCTCTTCGTCAGGTGGAATTTATTTAGTGGGTCCCATTGTTCTCCCCATCTCTGTTAAAAAAAAAAAAACACATATACAGAAACTTATGTGCTTGTGAGGAGAGGGATTTTCGGTACCCAGGATTAATAAATCACTCTTGTTTTATGCCTCGTCTTATAAGCGTTGTTAATGAAAGTAGACGTTAATATTGTTTAGCATGATTAAACATGTTAGACCTTTCAAATTAAACAATGCAATCAATTTCAGCAATAATAACACCTGTATCCAACGTCCTATGGGTTGACCAAAAATACTGTTCTTTTCCTTTAGTTTGGTTTCCAGCCTTTTGTGAGTTGACACATTCTACATTTTGCAATTGCAGATAGCTAAAATTACTGAAGAAGGTGTGACAATCTCCCAGCCCTACTCATTGAAGACTTTCTGGGGATTCTCTGCTTTCCAGAACCCGACAGTGGGTGCCGAAGGATCATGGTAGCTGGGTGACTGCTTATCTTTCCGATTTCCGTAGTCCCATTTCATGAGTGTAGATGGGTTCCAGACTTAAATTGGTCAACCAGGATATAAGTTTAAGTTCGATGTGTTTTTTCTGTTCACTGGAACCATGAATTTGTGGGGTTATTGTATTGAAATATATGTTAGACTCGGCGCTATCTGTTTATTCCTGGTTGGCTTTCGAGAAAGACATCCATCTAAATCCGCTCAACGACTTTTATAGATAATCACTTGCTTCCCTTTTTCTCTATGTTGTGGTATCAATCAGATGTTTTCATTTTTCAAGCCAAAGAAGGAAAAAATAGAAAATAAAAAATGAACAGTGTCTCTATTTCGTTAGAATGGTTTATCAGTTGAGGTGGCTTGGCAAAAATATAACAGACTTTAGAAGTTTAGTGGTAAGTCTTGGGTGTTGTTTGTTTTGTAAGTTTGAAGCATGATTAAATTTTTTTGTTATAGTGTTTTGTCTAATAAAAATTTAAATTTCTATTTAAGCCTGCGAACCAAGCGGACTATCAAGCTATCAGCCAATAGGGGAAGCCTACTCGTTAACTGGAAACATGCTTGAGAAAACATAAAGAGTATGTTTGGTAGGAAAGAAAAGTAGACGGAAGAAAGAAGGTGAAGGGATTTTAGGAGAGAAAATAAAAATGTAGGTTGTTTGGTAGGAGAGAAAAGAGAAAGGAAGAGAAAATGAAGTAGAAAATAATACATGTGGGTCTTATTATTTTTTTTCTTTCCACAAGTTAGTAGAAAATGAGATAGAAAGTGGGGACAACTCATTAAAGTGGGCAAAGTTAAGCTCATTTTCTTTTTATCTTCTCATATCAAACAACATAAAAGAAAATCAATTTTCTTTTCATCATTGTTATTTTTTATCACTTTCATATTTTTTTTCTATCTTATTTTCTTTCCTTCCTACCAAACATAGATGAAAGAAAAAATAAAAAGAAAAACTCTCTTGGTTGACAAGCCAGTTTTCTATAATATGGCTTTGGAGACGCCAACCATTGTTTATTGTTCGCTCTCCGTCCTATTGAGTTTTTTAATAAACATTTAAGCAAATATACGTAGTTTTATTTCTTTTTTTCTTTCGAAAGCAAGTCGTGTATTTTTATTAAGAAGCCAAATCGGCTGTTACAAACGGAGCAACAAAGCTTGGGACATAATCAAATTCCAACAAAACATCCTCAGGTACTTCTCACAAAGCAGCATTTCCAACCAGGAGCAAGGGACGTAAAACTAATAATGTCACACCCATGATTTCGTTCGCTTTGCGGATTTGAGTTTTCAATTTAAGTTGAGATGTAATATTTTTTAAGAGTTTTTAACTGTAATAGAAAAAATTAAATGTGATATTTTTTAAAAAATTTTAACTGTAAAAATTTAGAACTAAAAACTCGAATAGATGAAATGAACAAGACCCTAAAAAAACACCGTTGTTAACTGCCTGAACAACCCGTTGAGCGTCTGTCTCCATTACAGGAATTGGAAAGCCACAAAGACGTACTAAAAACAAACCTTCTCTCAATGCAACACACTTCGCAATGAAAGGAGAGAAAGATCCCACGATCCTCTTGGCAAGACATGCGAGCACCGCCCCCATAGAGTCCTGAACCACCGCACCAACACCAATAAAACCAAGACCTTCCCGTACCGAGGCATCTGTATTAAGTTTTAAACAGCCCACAGGTGGCGCAAACTCCTTTAGATAGCAATTACTCTTTTTTTTTTTTTTTTTTTTCAATTTTCAGAATATCACTCAGATATTGTATCAAACAAATTCTCAATTAACAATTTTCAATCATTGATTTCAATACAATATACATTCATATATTTAGGGACGTAATAGTTTCATTGATTTCGTTTTATGTGATTTCAATATTACAATTCCAAAACGAACAATTTTAGAAGACATAAAACTCATTTAAAAATTCAAAAAAAAAAAAAAGGAAAAAAAAGAAAAAAAAGAAAAAGAAACACATGAAACGAAATGCTGGTTCTTCTGCAAAACGAGATCACGAGGCAAGCGCCTGCTGAGGAAATATGTAGTGGGTTTATCATGATATTTCTGTTCCAAAGCTGGGTTTCCAGGCTCCAGCTTTCTGGAAACTTGGAAAGCGTTACAGTTTGACATGGGAAAAACTTCAAAAAGCGACATCTTCAATAGCCACTTTGTGTAGTGTACTTGTCCAGATCAGTGATCTCCATGTTTTGGCTAAAAACACTTGTAAGTTTCAGTTTGCACAGAGCAGTAACATAATATGTAAAAGATTTTATTACTATTAGTTATAGTTAAAGACGCATGACGATAATTATCTCTGAAATCTAAGCTCTAAGAAGTTAAATGATTCAATGAGTGATGTGCTGGTGAATTATGAAAGTTAATGCAGAGCCGCGTGATAACTACGTGACCACTTAATTTTTCAATGGGGGAGATATATATAAGTTGTTTACCTTTTTTTTTTATATAATAAGAAAATTTTTACAGTAATCAACAAACGAAACTGATAAATAAGGGAATGTCTCAATGATTACTCTTCTTGAAAACATCTTTGACAAAAACAAAAAAACAACAAAAAAGAATCTAATGGATGCCCAACAACAAATATCACAGAACTGACTTCCATAAATCACATGCCTAGAGGAAGACTATTAGGCAATTATAAGCAATAAAGCATAGAACTTAAGAGGCTTCTTTGCAAAGTGATATATATATATATATATATAATTGAAAGATATTATATAATAAAGAAGACTTACCTAGTTACCTTAAAGAGAAAAGCCCTACTCAGACCAACATTTCATTTGCAGTATGAGTAGTTGTGTATAAGTTGTAATGCACAAAGCAAGGTTTCCTATGCAGGAAAATGATGCTGTCGTCGGCTTCGCAGCAAGTACTTGCCTTGCTTCAGCTTGTACTCCGGCGACAGCGTCATCTCTCCTGCGTAGCGAACCTTTCGATGCTTTCTTTTCAATGAATATGAGGAATTTTTTTTTTTTTTGTTTTTTGTTTTTTTGTTTTTGTTTTTGTTGGGTATGCTTAACTTCTGATGTTTTCTCTGTACTTCTCTGCTACCTAGCTCTTAAATATTTTCATGTCACTTTTTCGATATTATGCTTCATCTCGGAATCATTTCAACCAGTCACATCGGATATTGTTGTTGCATGCATATATATGTGCCCTTTTGGCTCTTTAATATAAGTGGTTAGAGTTTTAAACTACTAATATAAATACAACACTCTGAACAAAAGCCAATCCTTGTGTCAGTTGTTATGACATATGCATATTGCAATAGCAGCAAACTTTAGTGACAAAAAGAAGCAAAAAGGAAGGAAAACAACAGGACCTGAAAAGTGAAAATGCTAGTTTGCCCATTGTTTAGTAGTGTTTCTCATGGTTATGCGCTAAGCATGCATATTACGAAATTCTATGAGTCTGCTATACATAAGTCATTAGTAAATATATGTACATAAATATATATCTTGTAGTTTATTATTTCATTTATCGGCTTATGAAGACGTATCTATGGCTCCATGATTGCCATAAGGAAAAAGTAGGTCGTGGTGTCCCACGGCGTGACTAAATTTGCAGAAGTTCTGCATCGAATATATGTGAGTCTCAGCAGCCCAAATAGTTATTTTGATGATTGCATGATTGAGGCGGGAAGTAATCACCGGATTTTCCACTAGTCCTTGTTTCCGTTAAAAAATAAAGGGAGTGTTTACGGTGAAGTCCCCTTATAGGTACCGTATTTTTACCGTTAGAGGTTGGATTTATAGTACGAATAGTTTTATGTCGCGCATTTTTAATACGGAACGGCTCTGACCATTACAAAACTAATTCAACGGTTAAATAATTATTCCTATCAGAAGAATAAAATAACTTATTTTACCGTAAAGACTCTCAAAAATAAAATAAAAGAATATAAACTTAATAAACATGTAAGAATCTAAGATAATGCCTTGCCAATACTCATTATTTTTAGATGAGATTACAATGATGAGTCACTTCTCAGCTACCCCATTCAGTTAGATACTCAAGAACGAAATGTGGGCTCGAACTTTTGACTTTACCTTCCCTCAATGAGAAAAAAAACCTTAAAAAGTAGAGCACCTTGCCAATACCCATTCTTTCTTTCTCAATTGGGCAGAGATTCTCTGCTACAGGAAAATTGTCTCATTGAGCTAAGTGTATTACATTATGTAACATATATTCAATTCAAATCCTGCACATTCACATGCCATTTTTTTTTTTTTTTTTTTGATAATTATTCACATGTCTTTGTATAATGCAGACATTGCTGGATTGATCATTCAATTATTTGTTTCTTTACTATTGAGGATTGAGAATGAAACTGACATGGTATTAAATAGTTGAAAAGTCTGCTTTACTTTTTTTTTTTGTTTTTTTTTGGCTTTATTGTTTTTTGTCGGATATGGATTCTCTTATAAAACACTGGATGGCTGTCAAATGGTCACTCAAGGTGGAATGAGCAATCGTTCATTTAGTACTTGAAGAGGACTCATCACAAATTTTGGAGCTCACAACTTTTCAAGGTCTCCATGTTACTTGCATTGGTCACTATTCTGTAATAACTCTTTGCCCACCATGTGGCGTCCTAGTTGCGTAGTTGATTAATCAATGTGGGACATTTCACAATAATTTACGTCAAATACATGTGTACCATCACTTCAATAATTTTATCACACGGAACCAAATGTCTTTACATGGTTCATACTTAAAAAAGTATCCAAAACAAGAATACTAATTACCAAAATTTTAAAATCGGGTTTAACTCTTGTATTATTTCTATATCATAATCTGTCGATTCTGTAAATTTTTTTATTTTAATTTGATTTTAATCAAAATTAATACTTAGAAACATGAATTACCGACAGAGATATCTTACCGCATAAAACTGTTGCAGATTAAACACTGCAGATTGTTGGCAACATATTTATATGGATGGCTTGACTCCGTGGCTTTAAACTAAACAATATTTCCTTATTTGGACAGAATTTCATTTCTTTTCTTTCTAAACGAAAAGGAATGGTATAACGATAAATAGATTGCGCTGTTTAGTAACATATAAGTTAAACTTCCAATGAGTAGTTTAAACAGACATCGTTTATTTCACCGATTTGAGTTTAGAATTCGAGTTTTACTACAATAAAAAACTCTCAGAAACAATCACATCTAACTTTTTTACTACAGTAAAAAATTCTCATATAAAATTACATCTCAACTCGAATTAAAAACTCGAATCAACGAACTAAACGAACCTTAAGTCTCTTGAAAGAGTTTGCTTCTTCTTTGGAACTTTACATTTATGTATATGTTGGCATGACTCATGAAAATAGAAATTCTAACCTTAAAATACGTACACATTTAGCTTACTTTCTCATTACTTCGTATTTAGCTGATACCATTCATGTACTATAGCTTCTATAAAAAAAACACGTGATATAGGCAAAAGAGGGAAACTCGGGACCCACTTAATTACTGAGATATATAATAGTCTCCGTATTATTGGTTTTGTACTAGATAATTAATTTTAAGTAAAAGAATGTTTTCTTGTACGTTAATATATTAATAGATTAAATTTTTTATATATTAAAATTATATAAAATTATATAAAAATTAAAAATATATAAATTTAACAGTTAAAAAAATTTAATATACTGATACATTAAACATATCAAAAAATCTCCTCTAAATAAGATATATAAAATACAAACGCTACGAAATAAGTCAAGAAAAAAGAAAAAGACAAAGGTAGCAAAAAGCGCCACTTTTGTGAATAGTGAATAGTATGCAAGAATAATGTTAAAATTAGGTCCCGTTCGTTTCAATTCGAGTTCAGATGTAATATTTTTTAAAAAATTTTAACTGTAGTAAAAAAAAAATTAAATGTGATATTTTTTGAGAACTTTTCACTATAAAAATTTAAAACTGAAAATTCAAATCGGTAAAATGAACGATGCCACTTAGATTTCTTTTTGAGCCGTTAAGCCTGGTAGAATTTAAGCCAAGGGAAAAAGATATAGAAATACGAGTCTTCTTCTTCTTTTATCATCAATCAATTTGCAAAAAGACAAATCAAATCAGGAATTAAAACATGGTGGAAACATTTGTGTATTGAACAGCAACTGTGATGGAAATAAAAGGCAAAGATCAGGTAGAGGAATGGAATGACCAAGTTACCCTTAGTAACTATACAGACTCGTGTCCGTATCTGAGAACTATGGTGGACAAAAGAGGGACTACCAATTATTGAAGCATCATCAGCTAATAGAGTGAACTATGTATGGATCACATGGTGACTAACATGAAATTGACATCTGCTTTTGCTTGCTAGTTACTCACTATTTTCTTTAACTACTAACTTTTTTGTTTTTTTTTTTTAGAGAGATTCCTTCAACTAATTTTAAAAGTATATGAAAACGAGTCAAGTTTTTACTTTTAGGCTTAAAAAACTGGCTTGAATCTCATGAACCAACTCGCAAATATTTAATTTTGTGTGAATATCCTATTCAAGTAGGAATGTAATTTCTTCCTTAACTAAAAAATCAGCTGATAGAATTGAAAGTAAATCTAAATTATGGTCACAGAGGAAATAGTGAAACAAAAATTTTGAGCACCATTTAAGCACACAAGTTTTTAGCACCATATAGACTCAAATCCTTCTTAAATTTTGGACATCTCCAATGAAATATCAAATTAATGTGTGTATGTCAAATTTTGATATTTTCTATACTTGATACCAAATTTTTACACAAAATATCATATTGACATTAGTGTTTACGTTCAAGATGCTAAAATATAAAAATGAATCAACTTTTCTATTAGTTTGTGTTTACAATCCCAAGTTCCCCATAGACAATGGATATCCTGATCAAAATTGATGAACTTACTCTTTAAATGTATTGTTCGAAGAATTTTACCTTTTCTCCTTGGTTAATATAATTTTTCAACTATAAGGCATATATTAAGTAGAAGGGATAAAAATTTAAGACTGAATATTTATCTCTTCTTCCCATGTCCTAATGCTCGGTTTGGACAAACATGGTCCCATTATGGATCGGGCTTAACCATCTATTGTGGATCCATTTGCCATTACCATGTCCAATCTAATGCCCAGCAGAGAAAGGGGAGCCTTCAGAACTCACTCACCATGTTGTAGATCAGCTTCACAGTTTTCCCAAAAAGCTTGTCAACTTTTTTTTTCTAAACATTAACAGTGTGTTTAGTAGGGTGGAAAAGTGAGAGAAGAAAATAGGAGAATTTTTTTGAGAGAAAAATAGAATGTTAAGTTATTTAATAGAGAGAAAAAGAGAAAAGAAAGAAAATGAAAATATATGACTCACTAATTTTTAAGCCTCTAAACTTTAGGAAGAAAAGATGAGAGAAAAAATTTAACAAATAAATAAAGTGTAAAATAATAATTTTAACATTTATTATTCATTATATTTTTATTTGTATTGAGATATTATTATAAAATATCTTAAATTTTATATATTTTTAATTTTTTTTTATCTTCAACCAAACAATATAATAAAAAATCTTATTTTATTATTTTACTCTCTTTATCTAGATATTTTACTGCTCATTTTCGTCTTCTTTTCTTTTCACCCCTACCAAACATATCATAAAATAGAAGAAGGGGACCGCTTCTTAGTACTCCTTTTAAATTAATTGCTTAGAGAGAGAAACTATTTTCTAGTACATGAAGGTCTCATTCACTTTACGGATTTAAGTTTTTAATTTGAGTTAAGATGTCACATTTTTTAAGAGTTTTTCACTGTAACAAAAAAAATTAGATATGACATTTTTTGATAATTTTTTACTGTAAAAATCTAAAATTAAAAACTCGAATGGGCGGGCTCAAATCACCCACAAACCCAAAAAAGAAAAAAAAAAAAAAACGCTCGTCTTTTTCATAAATTTCACTACCTATTCACTAGAAGCCTCACCCATTTTTTTCTCTCATCTTTAGTCACAACCATACCAGAAAACAGAAAGAAGTGAAAACAGAGAGAGACGAGAGAAAAGAAGTGAAAAAAAAAAAAAAAAATGCAGCCCATGTTTAGCCTCCATAGCACTTGTGGACTTCCTCTTTGCGTTTCAACAATCACCCATCATCTCACTTTCTCTAAGGAGTATGAATCTCTCTCTAAAAAACCAATCTTTCTCTCTCTCTCTCTTTCTCTCTTTGGTATGGTTTGCAAAAAGATTGAGCCTTTTGCAATGTTTTCATTTTTTTTTTCATTTTTTGGCTGTGCCATTTTTCAGTATGGCAGATCACGATCTCAGAAGGGAGGCCATGAAAAAGCACAGATCACGAGGCGGGGAAGGAGTACATGCAAATCAAGAAGTGGGATTTCAAAGGCTTTGTGAGAGACTGCTGGGACAGATCAAAAGAGAAGCTGATTCTGATGAACTACTCCGTGATCTGTCCCACAGTGGTTTGGCTTGTATAGCAAAAGCTGCCTAGTTTGTAAGAACATTTAGAACTTATTTCTAGTTAAAATGTTCTTTTGGACTTGTGTTTTTGTTAGGCTTTCTTCGGATTCTTAGTATTTTATTTACATGTATATCAGTAAGTTTATCTTTTTAATCTGGTTTAGTTACTCTCCTGGACTTTTGTCTTTTAATCTCATTTGGTTTTATACAAGAGCTTGCTTTGATCTTGCCTCCTTGTTTTGTTGGTTTTCTTTTGGACACGTTCTCTGCAGCAGCAACAACAACAATAATAACAATGAAATGACTTCAGCTCTCATGTTTTTTAGGTTCATATTCTCTCCTTTAAGTCTCTGGGATTTCTTGTGTAGCACAAGGTAAAATATCAAAAAAGAAGAAACCAAGAAGATTTATAAAAAAAAACAAAAAAACAAAAACCAAAAAGAAAAAGAAGAAGACGTTAGGAGGTAAAGACGTTACAAAATCTAGCATCTGGTACAACCAAATTCATGTTGTGGCTTCACATACCAGACATGTGTGTTCTATTTCCTCCCTTGTCATCCTCTGACTCATTATTTAATATGAAAGCCGTTCATTTCACCGATTTTTAGTTTTAAGTTTTTACAAGTAAAAAATTATGAGAAAATGTCACATTTAACTTTTTCTGTTACAGTAAAAAATTCTCAAAAAATGTCATATCTCAACTTGAATCCGCAAAGTAAACGAGACCGAAATTTGTGTTTATCCTTAAATGCCCAATGACAAGTTTTTCTTTTTCTTTTTTTTTTTAATAAAAATAAATTCTTGATTATACAAGTGTGTCTTTTCCCGGGGATTATGACGCAAATTGCCCCTCTGCCGATATGTAGTTGCCTAGTTGGTGTAGCTTCATTAACCCCCATTATCAGAGCTAGTCTTCAAATTAAAAAAAAAAAAATCATTTGCATGATTGTTTTCCTTCTAGTTTCTTAAAGTGAAATAGAGCAAATTTGGCTATTCGCAGGTTTCAAAACAATAAGATCTCGTTCATTTCGTTGATTCGAGTTTAGAATTTAAGTTTTACTACAGTAAAAAGTTCTCACAAACAATCACATTTAACTTTTTTACTACAGTAAAAAACTCTCACATAAAATCACATTTTAACTCAAATCAGAGAACTAAACAGACCTTAAATCTATCTGGACTCTCTAAAGTATATTAGACTCAGGACAAAGATAAACAGTTTACTTGGGTGAGCAGGTTGGCATTTAAGAGGGGTACGAAGAATGACAGCAGTTTATGCGCATATAAAAGATATCAACAAAATGTCTTTATAGAAAACGTGGTTTTCAAGCATTTGTTCGGCATGGCCTCAGTTTAAAAGCAATGTTGGAGTGTTGTTTTCACATTGTTTACCAATTGGACATGGCAATAAAAGTTCGAATTAAACTTGGTGTACTTGATGAAATCCTTTCTGTAGGATGGTTTCAAATTATCATCTGTTTTGATTCAATTTTGCGACTCAAGTCTATAATTTTAAATAACAATAACGATAACATAATGAGAGAGTTTTAAGTTAGAAAACCACTTAAAAAAAAGAAAAATATTAGGAAAAAAAAAGAGCATGCAGGTTAAGCCTGCCGAATAATTTTGCAAAGCGGCACCCGCCCGCCAAATCCGCCCAAAAAAAGACGGGCGATCCACTGATCGCATTTTTAATGGGCGGAACAGGGGTGGGGTGAGCTGTTTGAGCGGGTTGGCAGGTTTCATGCACAACTCTTTTATTCCATTGAACATGGGAAGGAAACCAATAGTTGCAAAGAAAGAGAAGAAGGGTATCCAAATAAAGTACACCGCACACCACCATATGCTCTATCCTTTACTGACTGAAAAAAAAAAAAAAAAAAAGGTATGGGCCAGAGGGAGGAGGGCTTTTACTTTATGTTTTGGAAAGAGAAGTGTCTGGTCTGGTTCGGTTTGAAACTTTGGAGATGGAAGACTTCATGTCCTTTTTAATGGTTGCCAGGAATCTTCAGTTTCAACGTTTAATGTTTCTTCTTTTTTTTTCCCCCTAATAGATAAGAAATTTATAGCCAATTGCCATGAGAATATTCATATGCTGTATAATAGATAAACACCTATCATAATCACGGATTGAGAAATAAAATCACAATGAATACATTCCCATATTCAACGTAAATGCGTTTAGCACTTGTATTCAAAACTTAAACCAAACGAATGCTTCCCAAAAGATTTACCACTGAAAGCAAAATCTCTTCTCACTCCTAAGATAAAGCAAGTTTCTGCAAGTCTGAACACAATTAGTGCAACTGCCTACGGAATGACCGGCCACCTGAGTTTTTCAACTGTTATCATAAGAAAAAAGAACTTTGCTGTTGGTATCCAACGAAACGATCATCAATCAGTCAGAGAGTTCATGAAACCATACAACGGTTTGTCGTAAAGCATTTTATGATGAACTGCAAGCGGTAAAATTATTTTCGTCATATAAAGGAGTTCTGAATCAGTTTTGGGAACTAATCTTCTCCAAATCTCATTTCCCAAAGATTCCTCAAATAAAAAACAAAAGTTACCTGCCTAACAAGTTATCACAACTCATCACTTTCATGGTGCGTCTTGGCAGCTGCTTTTTGGGCTTCTTCTAAGACAAAATTTTTGAGTGATTCAACGTCCCTTGTGCCTGAGAACATGCATTTTGGGCCAAAAGAAGAAGATATATTTATGATTTTTAATTGAATAATTGAGCTAAATTATTTGAGTCAAAGCCAACAGAAGCAACATAGCATATGGAACACTTAATAGTTGATGATCCAAGGGGAAATCACATAAACAAGGCAAATATTTTTGGTCACACTCAACAGAGGAGAACAGACAAGGACATTGACATTCAATCTGGAAAACTTATCCCAAAAGCATAACGTCTGCCACAATCATAGGTTTACACTATTATTTCATCACACCATTAATGTCCAGAAAAGACTAATGTCAGTATTGCCATCACTGCTAATTTCATACTACAGCAACAATAAAATACTTTTTTTTTATGACGTCCATAGTAAAAAATGAGATGATCATTACAAGTTACATGAAGATATATGCTATTCTGCTTTAAGATTGAGTTAGTGAAGCAATTGTAGACAGAAAAAGCAGAAAGAAAATATACTATGGTATTATGATTTAAGAATGACCGCACTGTTAAAAGTATTTTTAAGTCATGGTTCACAAAATGGCCAGCCAAGCTAGCTAAAGTGTCGACTTCAGCTTCAATCTAGTGCTGCAATGAAGCAGTTGCTTTTAATGATTTCCATTTTCTTGGATATTAAAATGGAGCATTCATCTACGTATTTTAGCAATAGCATTTGCTTCATTACTATAACAAAGAAATGACAACATTAACATTTCTACAGTTATGCTGCATGCCTCTTTTGTGATGCAAGATGCAAAGGTCAAGGCCAATTTCTGCAATTCACCCTATATGATTTTCATGTATGTCTTACTTATGACTTTCTAGTGGTTAAATTAAGGACAAAGTAGCTGATAACGTCATTCTCCAAGATGGGCCGCGATACAAAACCTTCCCGAGTAAATTTGAAACAAACTAAGTAAAATAATTAAACGCTAGAGTTGAGATACTTGTCCTTGGTCAATTTATTTCAATCTCAAATTGCTCTTTAAACCTCCTAATTAAATTTGTGTACGACCTTCTCATTGTAACTACAATGCCTTAAACGATCTAACTAGGTTTCACCATTAAGCATGTTACTGTTCCAAAGGAAGCATACTTCAAACATGTACAACAGAAACAAGAAACTGAATCTTACCTTTATATTTTGCGACATCTTCTCCATCATAGAATAGCTTGAATGTAGGATACGAATGAATATCGGCCTTCGAACACACTGCTTTACTTGTACCACAATCAACTTCCCCAATCTCTATTTCATCTTCACCTTCCATTACCTTTCCGAGGTCCTCCCACAAAGACCCCAAGTTCTTACTGACACCAATTGTTTCCATAACCAATAAGAATCAGTAACTAACTGTTTTACACTCTCAAGTGACAACAAAAGACCTCTTAGAAAGGAAAACTACTCACCAATGTTTACACCATGGAACACAAAATTTCACAAACCATGCAGTATCTTTCTCCTTCACCTAATGGAAACAACAAAACGAGGAATGTCTCAATGTACTAAATTTTGGAACAAATTTACCATAAAAGACAAAAATAAAATATAAAAACAAATCAAGAAATAAACAATAACCCAGTATAGTTATTCACAAATACAATCTCGATTATCTTCTTCAAAGCTTAAAATAAACAAAATCTGATTAACAAATTTCAGGAACTGGACAACGAAATATTCGAACGGAACGACTAAATATATGTTTAAGAAAACAAAAGATTAAACAACTCAAGCACAATAAATCAATAATTAAATTTCACAGCACTGGGTTAGTTTCGCACTAGGGCGGATCTATGCCCGATCCTGAATCTAAACAAACAATCTGAAAAGAATTGGATCTGTGAAAATTGTTACCTTGTCAGAGAACGTGTCGGGGGTTAGGGTTATAACCTCGGCTCTAGACCGATGTAACAGGCTCAGCAAAAGAAGAAACGAAACGAAAACGAGAGAAGCAGAGGAGGGTTTCATGGCTGATACTCAAATTCCTGGACTTTCCTTTCGATTTTTTCGGAAAATTTGGTTGCAGTTGCAGGGGAAGGAAAGTAGAAATATGAAGCTTCTATCAAAATTCATCACCTAGCGGTCAAGCATCTGCGGTGCCTTCGATTTTGAAACCCGCGGTGAAAAGATAGGTGTTTTCTTTTTTAGTTGTCGTTTTTCTTTTTTATTGCCGATGTCCAGTCGTTCGTACTTTTTCAATTTTCCTTTGGCTTAATCCCAGGAATGATATTCTAAATTTTATACTCAATTTCACTTTAATCTTTAATTTTTAAAATATCTCACTGTTAATACTTAATTTAATCTATTATTTTGTTTTACTTTCATAAATTTATTCTCAATTTCACTTTAATTTTTAATTTTTAAAACGTCTATTAGTGCTTAATTTAATCTATTATTTTGTTTTACTTTCATTCTTTCGCAATGTTAAATATTTTACATAATATATAAAATTTAAAAATTAAAATTAAAATTATTTAAAGTTTAGAGATCCAAATAATACACAAAGTAAAAGTTAATATCCACAATAGTTCCTAAAGTTTAGATATTTCAATCTTTAGTCTCTAATTCTACATGAGTTGTCAAATATTTAATACATAACTAATTAAAAGATCAAAAGTGTAATAAAGTAATAGATTAACAATTAATTGCGAAACATTTTAAAAATCAGGAATAAAAATGAGATTAAGGGTAAATATGATGAACAACCATTTCGATTTCGTGATTAATGCTTTTCCTTTTTCCTAGTTTTTTTGGTGCTCATTCACTTTTTGTTGTCGTTTTTGTTGCTTGTCGTTTTATTTTATACCGTTTTACCCTTGTTTATCGTTTCTTACGTTTTATTTTTATTGTAGTTTTTTTTTAACGGGTTATTCTTTTTTTTATAGTTCTTTCATTTCTTGTGTTCGCCTCATTTTCAATTGTTTTATTTATTTATTATTTTTTTTCTGCGTTTCTTGTTGTTTTGAATATTTTTAATGTTCTTTTGTCTAAAAAATTCAAAAAAATACAACTCAAATTTTAATTTTATTCAAGTTCACGTTCTTTTAATTATAGTTCTTTCATTTCTTGTGTTCGCCTCATTTTCAATTGTTTTATTTATTTATTATTTTTTTCTGCGTTTCTTGTTGTTTTGAATATTTTTAATGTTCTTTTGTCTAAAAAATTCAAAAAAAATACAACTCAAATTTTAATTTTATTCAAGTTCACGTTCTTTTAAATTTTAACTTTATTTAATTTTACTCAACTTTATTTAAGTTCTAACTTCAACTCAAATTATAACTCAAATTTAACTAAAAAATTATACTCAAATTACACTCCAAAAGAACAACTCATTAGTGTTTACCATCACTGTCGTTCGTACCTTTTCTGCCGTTTATTTTTATCATTGTTGTACTATGTTTTAGGTCTCCAACTTGTTATTCTCCAGATTTTTCCGTTTAATCCATGCTATTTTATTGTTTGCTTCACCAGCTTTTTGTCGTTCGCCTAATTTTTCACTCATGTCGTTCTCCTGCTTCATGTGTTTTTCTCCTTATTGCCGTTTTTTGTTCTATCCATTTTGTTATTTTTGTAACATTTTGTCGTTTAATATTTTTGTGATTTACTTTTAAAATATATATATATATATATATATTAGGATTTTACTGCTAAAGATAAAAACAATGAACTAGAGAACTTCATTAATTAAGCAACAACAAGCTAATATGTGTTCTAAAACTAACAACTAAACTAACTTTTGATTACAAAACAGTTATTAGTATTAGGACGTAAATATGCCTATTTGTAAATGTCTTGTATATAGTTTCTATGTCATAGGCCTTAGATAATTCTGTTTTGTATTTTACTATTATTTTTAACCACGTGCGTACTGTAGCTTGATCTATATCAGTGTCCTCTCTGCTCTCTCTTTTCTCACATGTTCATCTCTTAACCTTATCCTTATGTGATATTTACCTTTTTTTTCTTCTTATTTGTTACAAGCTTTTTGAGTTTTATTCTGAGATCTAACTTTTATTGATGAATATTTAATTATCTCTGAATTACTTGAAGTAGCATGTTTCTGATTTAATGAGGAGCCTTTTTATAGAACTCAGAGGAGACTATAATTTCCTATCTTCCTCGCGTGGGACAAGATTTTTCTCTTAGTTTTCCCAACCCAATCGATCTTCGAGGCCTTAAGAACGTAGTTGTTGAGAGAACCTAATCTACTATTGTCCTTGTTTGCGGAACGTTCATCAATGTCCTTACTTTCTCCGTAAATGTTTTAATCTGAAGCACTAGTATATGCCTGCTCTCTGATACCAAAATGTTATGTTTAACAACTTTTGGAAAAATTAAAAAAAAAAAAAAAGAAAAAGAGATAGAGTTTACTGGCTTATATGAGGAATCAATGCCTCCTGCCCTCCCATATAACTCAAGAGTCTATATACTAGTCTATTGCCTCGTTCACTTCGCGGATTTGAGTTTTCAATTCGAGTTGAGATGTGACATTTTTTAAGAGTTTTTTACTGTAAAAATTTAAAACTAAAAACTCAAATCGGTGAAATAAACGAGGCCTATAGAATTGCTCGATTCAAATCTTTTATATTGACCTGACTAATGTTTACATTTAGCAGAGTCTTCATAGGTCACAAAGATAACCACAGAATAAAGCTAATAGTTTTTAAAGTGGAATAAATAAGGACATGTTTTTTTTACAACTTGAATTACAATTCAAATTTTTTACTACAATATTTTCTCACATAAATTTAAATTCAATTTTTTTATTATAGTATTTTCTTTTACATAAAATTCACTTTACAATTCAAGTTTACAACTCAAGTTGTAAAAAACAAAAATGCCCTAATTAAAATTAAAAACACATTCTCCAAGTTTACATTCAACTCAATTATTAAATAAGAAAAACCAAATAAGATAACAACTATTTAACAACTAAGACCTTCTACAATGCAAATATTAATACCAATTATATATTTACTATCAAAAAGTGTGATATAATATGTTATTTTCATTTTTAATCCAATGCATAATGTTATTTGAAATGCTAAATCTATTTTTTTCCATAATTCTTAAGGTTTGAAAATTGTAAAAGTAAACTTTTATGTTTAAAATAATTAAAAAATTCAAAAGTTACAATAATTACATGAAAAAGTAAACATTTCAACCAATAGTAATAAATGTCCAATTTCTCATATGTTATTCTTAGAGCATCTATAATGCAATGATATAATTAATGTGCTAATTACAAATTTAACATTTGAGTGCAAAAAACACTCTCCAATGGAATGCTTTTTGTTGTGCCATATTTTCTATATGTTATATTTTATGGCAAATTTTTTACACAAAATTTAAGGGGTGATGAAATCTAAAAATCAATGGTTTGAACCATTGTTAATGGTTTAAATTGTCCATCAATTTTCCTCTCCCAAACACCAATTTAAATTCTGAACTAAGATTTGAATCTTAACCAACAGTTTGAGTTGTGAAACAAACATGGCATAAATTGTTGTTAACAGTCAAATAGTTCCCAATTCTATTTTTTCTCTCTCTTTAATTTCAATCTTAAAAATATCTTAACTTATTTATTTTAATTCTGATTAAGAAGATTATATAATCTCTTTGTGTGGTTTTTTCATAATGTGTTTGTAATGAAAAGAGAAACAAATCCCCACTTATATTGCATATTTTCAATATCATTTACAATAAGATTTTATAAGATTTGTTACAGAATTCTAATAACAATTTTTAACATTTTATTCAAAAATAGTTTAAATTTTATTCTTAATTCAAATTATAATTTATTTACCTTTATTTACATATCTAAATAATAGTTTAAATTTATACAGTTATAATAGAAAAAAAGTTAGAACTAAATAAACTCTTAGTTTGAATTTATACAGTTATAATAGAAAAAAAGTTTGAATTGTTAGAACTAAATAAACTCTAGGGGATGTTTATTTTCTGTATTCATTTTGTATCATAATTCATAAATTTTTATAATATTTTTCCCTCATAAAAAACACACATAAAATAAGAATAATTTTAACTCATAAACTAACGTCCACTTAAAAATTAAGGGCATGTTCTTTTGTCTAAAAAACTCAAAAAAAAAACTCGAGTTTCAACTTTATTCAAGTTTACATTCTTTTAAATTTTAACTTTATTCAACTTGACTCAATTTTATTCAAGTTACGGCCTCGTTCACTTCGCATATTCGAGTTGAGATTTCGCAGATTCGAGTTGAGATGTGACACTTTCTGAGAGCTTTTTACTGTAGCAGAAAAAATTGATGTAATATTTTCTGAAAGCTTTTTACTGTAAAAACTTAAAACTAAAAACTCGAATCCGTGAAATGAACAAAGCCTACAACTTCAACTCAACTCAAGTTATAACTCAAATTTTACTCAAAAATTACATTCAAAACTCAAATTTAACTCAAAAACTACACTCCAAACACTTCAAAAAACAACTGTGAATCGCCGTGACAATGGAGAACACAAAAAGGGGACAAATACTACACAGAAGTTGATCTTATTCACACTGATACAAGTACAAACAGTGTTCATTAACAAACTCTGAACACACAGATGACAACTCCAAAAAAAAAAAAAAAAAAAAAAAAAAAAACGAGAACCCTACACAGAATAAATAAAAAAGAACAAAGAACAAAACCAAAGAAAAGAAAAGCTTATTTCTAAACACGAATCCCACAATCAAAGATCACTCCCAAAGGTTTTAATAAGCTCAGGAATCTTCTCCGCCTGGATCGGCGGCGCTGCCATTGGCGACGGCAAGATGACAGCTTCACGCTGGGCGTCGGTGATGTTGCGAAGCCTGTCCTCAGTCAAGCCGAAAGCGGCGGCGAGCTCTGGGCCCCTCATGGACCGGAGGATGGAGCTGGCCCCCACCAGGAACTGGGGCCGGTTCTTGCGGGCCGAGGTCGAGAACCCAAAGAACTCCATTGGCCCGGTCCGTGACGCGATCTGGCAGAACGGGAAGTACCTCGGAACCCAGAACACGTCGCCTTCTTTCACGTCGGTGTTCATCGCTAGAGACCCGTTTGGATACACGATTTGTATGTTCCCTGACCCTCTTAACACTATTCCGAACTCTGTTGCTCTTGGATTTATGTGTGGGGCCATCATTGATCCCTGTGAACCAAAGTTAAAATCTATAAATGATAAGTTATAAATATACATTATTAGTACCCATTTACTAACATTTACACTTTAATTAATACATAACGCTTTAAGCAAATTATCCTAGTTACAAATGGTGTGAACTAGAGGAACATCACGTTTGAATTCAAGCCTTCAAACATATTTGGTCTATATTGTGTCCAAAGCAGAGACTAATCCGAAAAATGTGACGGTTTTCTTTTTGTAATAAAAAAAAAGACACCAAAAACAAAAACAAAACTTGAAACAAAACAAATTTTTGTAGCAGTAAAACATGATATATGTGGACTAATATTGCCTAATATAAGAAACATTGTACTTGGGGCTAAATTTAATTAATTCGAAACTGATTGTCAGTCTACTAAATCTGTGATGCAAAATAGGAAGAATGAATTATGGTTACCGCGGTGAGATTGACAAGGTACACGCCAAAGCCAGATTTTCTGAGTGGGGAATAAGAAGTCTCGTCCAAGGCAACACTCCAACCGTAGTTATTTTTGAAGTCTGGTTTTCTGTCGTATAGGTTGTAAGAGTCGGGAGACTTTCCTTTGCCCTTAACGTCTTCAGGTCTCTTCTCTCTGTTAGAGAACACTGAACCCAACAACTTTCTCCACGACCAAATTTCTTCTTCTTTTTTCTCACCACCAGAATATTCTTCTTCTTCTTCTTCATCATCAAAGCCCACCATTTTCTTCAGGTGTTCCAGCTTCTCACTCTCTTTCAGCTCCAGAAACTTCGACCAAAGTTTCGGTGAGCGAGAGTCTGAGATGTATACTATTGGACCTTCTTGCTGGCTGGTCAAGAACTCCTTCAGTTCTGCATGTGTAACCTGTAAAACGACATTGTATTGAAAGAAAAAAAAATACAGAAAAAAAAAACTTGTACAGAACAAGAATCTGCAGCTGATAATAGTTTGGTTGCTTACGTTGAATGCGTTCTCGAGTATTTCAGAGTCGAATCCAGAAAGTACAGATGTTGGGTTGATTCCTCCACCAACAAAGAAAGACTGTAAAAACACAAATGAATATCAAAAAAGAAAAACAATTTGTTTGAGTATAAAAAGAAGCGAATTCTTTAATCGAGCACAAAAAATAAAAATACAGATAGATACAGTTTTTAACTATGAGATCTTCATCAAGTTCAGTTAAAATTATTAATCCGATAAGATTCTAATGTGATGTGACAGTTAAAACCATCTTACCTGAAAAGATCCAAAGGTCAAACTCTCAGAAGTGTCAATGCTACAAATAATATGAAGTCTCTGGCCTTCCCCTGTGTTGACCAAGTAAAATGCTGACCCAGCTGGAATCCTATACACATCTCCGATCTTCAATCTTCTCTCAGCTAGTTGGTCCTTGTATATAAACCCCAATTTTGCTTCTCCTGCAGCCAAGAACCGACAAAATCAGGCAAAATTATTAACCAAAACATATACGCCCATATATATTTACACACACACATATATTATACCTCTGCGAATGAAGATGATCAAACTGGAGTCAAGATACTGAGGGACGAAAAGTGTCTTGGGCTCCATCATGATAAACCCAATTCTCATGGGACCTTGCACAAATCTACCACCGAAACTCTTCACCACTCTCATTTCCCCTGCATCAGTCTTCACCACATGCTTTGAGTCCTTCAACAAGAAGGGCTCAAAATCCTCTCCTCTTTCCTCCTCCCTTTCCCTCCTCTTTTCTTCCCTTTCCCTTTCCCTCCTCCAATCCTCCTCTTCTTCATCGTAGCCCACCGCCATTCCCAGCAATCCATGGCACAGCAAAAGGCCCAGAACCAGAAGGCTCAATGCTCTGCTCCTGCTGCTTCTTCTTCTTCCCATTATTTTTTTTTGTTCTTTTTCTTTTGTTTTGAGTGTTGGTGCGTGGAAGATGTGGGGTTTATGAAGAGAAAGGAGAGAGACGCGTGTGGCTCATGCAGAGAGCGGGGGTTTGCTGGCGGGTTTTGGTTAAGACAGTTGGGATTTCAAACCAGATATCCGATCGCTCCATGACACTATAATATATACTAGTCTTTTGGTTGAATATCGCTACCTCTATAATAATCAACTTTCTTATCTCTCTCCACGTGCGACAAAAAAATGCTCTGGCGTGGTTGTGCTACGGGCAGCCTTTTCTTCATATTCACTATGTCATTTGCCAACAGGAGTTTTGTTTTAATTGTCTAATAACATTTTCAACAATATTTTATCATGCAATGAGAATACTTATGAGGATTCAACGTCAAGGTATGAAAACATTATCCTACTGCGTTTGCATTTATAGTCGAGTGAGCTATTTTCGTTCCACCGGTGAAAACTGTGTTTAAATTGTTGGAGTAGTCTTATCCGGAGTAAAAACGGTTTGGCGCGTTGTTAATTTTGACACGTAAATATTAAAAAATTAATCTAACAGTTAAAGATAACGACCGTGTTTAAAATTGATACCGTTTTTATTTTTTACATTTTTCGAGAAAGAAAAAATAAAAACGTTTTCAAAATGACGTTTGACGCAATAAAGATAAAAAACAGAAATAAAAATGTTTTATTTAGTGTAAAATGATAGAGAAATAAAAAATGATTTTTAGTCATTTTTCATTTTTTATTTTCGTTTTCTCATCTCTCGAGCACAGAGAGAGAGAAAAAGAGAGACATTAATGAGTTTTTTTTACATTAAAAATAATCTCTTAATAAAATTACTAAATACATTTTTAAAAATTATTATGCGCGTTTAAAACTCGTTCTAAAATAATTTTTATAAATTAAATAAAAATGCATGTCTTATCAGATTTTTTTCTTAATTTTAAGTAATTTTTTTATTTAAGAAGGATAAAGGGACGGAGGTGGGGTGGGGTGGGTATATTTTCCCCACCCCTATACCCACCTCCTATCTACCTAATTTAATGCGGAGTTGAGGAGATTGGGATCGAAAAATTCCTAATAGAGAAACTATCTACATACCTCATACCCTATTTATTTACTTATTTTTTCTTTAAAGTCTAAAAAATGCTTACAACATTTTTAAATCTCAAAGAAAATTTCATTAACTTAATTAGAAAATTCAACAATGTAATTATTAATATTCTATAAAAATAAATTAAAATCTGAATACTAAATTTAAATTCTAGTAATAAGAAATCAAAGTCTCAATCTATATATTATAAGAGATTTGTCCTGTTTAAAAATCCGTTCGAAGCCTGTTACTTACATGCCTAAGCTAAGTTGTTTTAAGCCATTTCGCTACAAGCGAACTTAGTAGCATTTTCGTCAATATTGTGAGCATTGGGGAAAAGCCGAAAACATAGAAGACCAAGGGGTCAAAAAAAAAAAAAAAAAAAGAAGATGCGGGTAGAGCACGAAAACCACACGTTTTGAATGGCTGTCTTAGTGTATGTTTGGTATGGTCTCTTGTATTGTAGATTTATAGTTTTGATTTTGTTATAGTATTTTTTTCTTATAAAAAATTTAATTAAAAATTCTGGTTAGAATCCTGATTTGAATTCATGTATCAAATTGGCTCTAAGTCCGCTTATCTTGCAAATGAAGGAACCATGTGAATTGTGAGCTTACTTGGCGTTGCAGAAAACATATTTGTTTATGCTTTCATCTGATCACTCACACCACAATAATCTTTCATCACTTTTAATCAAAGCAACCCAAAGCCCCCTGCAAAATTTTGTGGAGCCACCTGAAAAAATAGCCAATTGAGAAATCGATGGAATCAAATAGGTACGGCTAGGTTTTTTTTTTTTTTTTTTTTTTTTTTTTTTTTTTTAAATCTAATACCAATAAACGAGTAAAAGATACAAAATAAATAGATTCTCCAAAAAAAATATATGTAAATAAAAATAAATAGATTAGTTTAAACCTTTTTTCAGAAAAAAAAAAGATAACACATTTCAGAGAAAAAAAAAATCTAAATTCAAATATCATGCGAAATTAAATTGATCGTTATTTATTATTATTATTATTTTTAAAAAGTAGTGCAAAAGTAAAAATAGAAAATAGAAGAGGATAAGAGCGAGAAACACGGACCTTTTACATTCCCATGTGAGTAGCAACACACGAAACAATCCCAAATTTTTTTTTCCCAAAAAAAAAAAAAAACAACAACAAGAAATCCGGAGAGGCAGAAGAATGACTTGCTCTCGAAGCGTGGCGATTCCAACGGTCACATTTCTTCACCGGGTCGTCCAAGATGAGCGAGTCAGCCTCCGAATCGGACTCTGGGTCTGCCCCGACCAGCGACAACAACAATAACTTTAGCAGAAGCGTTCCCGAAATCCCCATCGAGATCGTGAGCGAGGAAGAGATGGCGCTGCTTGAAGCTGCGATGGCAATGGCCGTCGCTCGCTCATGTCTCGCGTCCTCTCACTCTCACTTCCACAACAACGTGAGGTCCGTGCATTCCATCACCGCTCTCTCGAAGAGAGGCTTTCCGGCTTCCAAAGAGCAACCGGATATGGAGGATTTCAGGACTGCCCGGAAGAAGACCCGCTTGCCCGATTCGTACTTGCTTCGGTTTAGGAAGAACAGGGGCTTGTCCGCCACTGATATGACATCCACGGTGATTTAATTTTCTGGGTTTTCTCTTTTTCTTTAAGATTTCCAATTGGGTTCGGTTTTTTGTTGTTCATATTTTGCTTCCGGTTGTGTTTATGATTTTTTGTCGTTTATTACATCTGGCTGTCGCTTTGAAGGTCATAAGATTGGTTTTGGTCTTTGGATATGTTAATATGGGAAGTTAGGCATCTTGTTATTGTGTTGTTTGTGACGTTTCACAAATTTTCTGTAGGAAAACACGAGTCTTTTGTCTTCTAAATGTTTATTTGATTTTTCTTTACTTTTATGTGAAAATCTCCAAATGTGATTTAGGTCTATTCTTTGGTACGAGGATTTAAACTAGGGTGATTCTAATCATGATTTTAAAATCAGAACTACAATTCATGATTTTAGGTTCAAAACATGATTATGAAACCATGATTAAGAATCAAGGGTTTGAATCACTTGAATCAAGAGGAATGGTGGTTTTAGAATCATGATTTGAGCTAGTTTAAAACATCACATCAGAGTTTGAATTATGATTCAGAATCATCCAAACCAAACACTGATTCATAATCATGATTCAAAATCACTGTAAATAAACACTGATTATAAACCAAGATTCAGAATTATGATTCTGGATCCATCTACTAAACGCCCCTTAATTACTTTCGTCTTAACAACAGGAATGGTGCGAAAAACGAATGGAGTTTATTCTCCTAGGCAACCGAAAAGTCAGTAGGGCTATGAAAATTGGTATTGCTCGCCATGCAGAACTTGAGGAAGAGGTACATTTTTGGAATCCTGACTTTGCAATTTTATAGATGAAACTTCTTTCTTTTGCGTGAATTTCAGAATTATTGTAATTTGTAGCGTTTAAATGGTTCCATTTCTACCTTTGCTGCATAAACATTTACTGGACAAATTTGGTTTTTAATTCTTGTTTTGTTACGTCTTTCAATGTATATCCATTTTGTCTAGCACATTTCAGATAGTGACTCATATGCTTACAGGATCTTGATTTTAATTTCTTTCCAGGTTGTAAAGAAAGTCAAAATTCGTGTGGAATCAGATGAAGATAGATGGGCTTTGAAGCTTTTAAATTTTATAACTGGTGTGAATCAATTATTGTCTGACGGATTGACTCGTGAGCTACCACTGTAAGTTTCCAACATTTGTAAGTTAGTCCTTTTGATTCGAACTGTAAAAGAGCTAGCTTTCACCTTTTCCTTTACTGATAAGGTCTACTTGCTTATGATATCAGAATAACTTGTATGGAAGGTATATGGATGGTGGGAGTGATTGATGAGATTCGAATGCCCGGAACAGAAACTGAAAGAAACCCGATACTAGTTGACACGAAGACTCGTGTTCGACCTACGCTTCCTTCCGAACCACAACGACGAAATGGAAGGTATTTGTGCTATTGGTTTAACTTTTTTTGTTTCGGTTGATGATGAAATGCACTATAATAGTCATGACGCATGTCTTCTTTTGCAGGCTTCAATTAATGTTTTACAAGCATATGTGGGACAATTTAATCGCTGATAATTTCCCCACCAAAAAATTCTTTGACTATTTCTCCTTGATTCCCTATGCTATCTTATCTGAAGACATTGTTAAGAGAACTGCCCTCTTGGGGTTCCCTGCAAAGGTAAAAGATTCTCTCTTCTTGAGGTTTTTGATAGAACAGAGTAGTGTTCCCACAGAAACGAATCAAGAAGAATGAAAAATGTAATCTTTATTGATGAACCAAACGAATTTACAGACTAACTATCGACACTCTCTCTCTTCCCTTGCTCAGCTTCAGCCAAGACTTCCCAAACAGACTCCAGTAATTTCCTACCTTTCTAATCCCACCTCTGACCTATTTATTTCCTTCTCGTCCTTACTCACGACAACCCCCCTGTACCCCCCCGCAATATACAAAAACTCAGCTAACTAACTACTAACGACACTCCTAACTCCACATCACTCCTTCTTCCCTTTCCTAATATAAACCTGTCTAAGCAACGGTTTATCAGCCTTATCAACTACTCCGCCCCCCAAAAAAGTCACCTTGTCCTCAAGGTGAAATTCAGGAAACTGTTGTTGAATGACATCGAAAAGTTCCCAAGAAGCCTTAAAGTCCGGCAAGTGACACCACTGAAGCAAAGCCTCCAATTGCCCAGTCACCGGGGAAAAACGAGTGGCTAGCAGCCTCTCCGGTTCGACGCGTAACTCCATGTCTTCGGTTAGACTACGCGGAACCTCTTGAGCCGGCATAGACAGGCCAATGGCCTTCTTTAGTTGCGAAACATGGAAAATCGGTTGAATTTTAGCAGCCGCGGGTAGTTGCAAACGATACGCCACGGAGCCGACACGCGTGATCACCTTATAGGGACCATAGAACCGAGGAGAGAGTTTCTCATTGGAGAACTTGGCTAAGGAACGATGGCGATATGGCCTGAGTTTTAGAAACACCAAGTCCCCCACCTCGAAAGACACATCCCTACGCTTAAGATCCGCTTGCCATTTCATAGATTGTTGTGCCTGCAACAAATGTGCCTGAAGCTCATCCAAAATAGCATCCCGTGATTGCATTTGCTGCTCTAACAAAGAATTAGCTGTAGAGCCTAACTCAAAACGTAATAATTTGGGTAGATCACGACCATACAAAGCCCGAAAAGGAGTCATTCCCGCGGACACATGGAAGCTCGTATTATACCAATATTCGGCCCAAGCAAGATGAGAAAACCAAAGTGGGTAGGTTTCCCTGAGACAAAACAACGTAAATAAGCTTCCAAGCATCTATTATCCACCTCCGTTTGGCCGTCCGATTGAGGATGGTAAGCCGTACTGTGATGTAAAGAAGTTCCCTGCAATTTAAAAAGCTCTGTCCAGAAATGACTGAGGAAAACTTTGTCACGGTCGGAGACAATAGTCCAAGGGAACCCATGGAGCCGAACCACCTCCTTAACGAACATAGCAGCCACCGACTTCGCAGAAAAAGGATGACAGAGAGCCAAAAAGTGGGCATACTTACTCAGCCAGTCAACAATCACTAAAATAGAGTCATTCCCTGCCGATTTTGGAAGACCTTCCACAAAATCTATGGAGATATCATCCCATACCTGATTCGGAAGAGGCAAAGGCTGCAATAATCCCCCTGGAGACAAGGTGGAAGCCTTGTTTAGTTGACAAACTTGACAAGCGGCCACCAGGGATACTACATCTCATTTCATGCCATACCAAAAAAATTCCGAAGACAACCTTTTAAATGTCTTTAAGATTCCCGAATGCCCCCTAATCTTGCTGCCATGAAACTCTGCCAAGAGGACCGGTATGAGAGGAGACTGCCGGGGTAGGACAACCCCTCCCTTGTACAGGAACATGCCATTGTACAAGGAAAACCCCTTCACCGTTGCGGATTGAGCACAGAGAGCAGCCCGAATCGAAGCCAGCCGGGGGTCCTGTTGAATTTGTTGACAAATCTCAGCCCCATCAGCCACCCGATTTTCAGATCCCGGCTTGTACTGAATCTCAAAATCGTAACCCAACAACTTACATAACCATTTCTGGTGGTCCTCACTGATTAGTCTCTGCTCCAGCAAAAACTTAAGGCTCCTTTGGTCCGTACGCACAATGAAATGGCGCCCCAATAAATAATGGCGTCATTTCTGAATGGCGAGGACCACTGCCATGAGCTCGCGCTCATAAACAGATTTTGTACGCGCGCGAGATGACAACACTTGACTGAAATAGGCAATGGGTCGCTGATGTTGCATCAGGACCGCGCCAATCCCAAACCCCGACGCATCCGATTCCACGACGAATGGCTGGGAAAAATCCGGCAGTGCCAAAACTAAAACTGTGGTCATGGCCAGCTTCAATTCCCGAAAGGCGTCCTCCGCTTCCCTAGTCCAATGAAAATTGTCCTTCTTTAGTTGCTGCGTCAACGGCCAAGCAAGGTGCCCATACCCCGACACAAAGCGCCGATAATACCCGGTCAACCCCAGAAAACCCTGCGGCTCCTTGATAGAACGTGGGGTGGGCCAATCTAGCATTGCTTGAATCTTACTAGTATTAGCCGAAACCCCCTTTCCAGACACCATGTGGCCCAAATATTCCAATTTACTACTAGCAAAAATGCACTTCTTTTGGTTCACATATAAGTGGTTGTCCTCTAAAGCGGACAAAACTACATCCAAATGGTTGACATGGTGCTCAAGAGTTCTACTATAAACCAAAATGTCATAAAAAAATACCAACACAAATTTTCGCAAAAAAGGTTTCAATACCTCATTCATGAGAGATTGGAAAGTGGCCAGGGCGTTGGTTAACCCAAAGGGAATAACCAAAAATTCGTAGTGACCATCATGCGTTCAGAAAGCCGTTTTTGGAATATCTTCCTTGCACATCCGAATTTGATGGTAACCGGATTTTAAATCCAGTTTAGTAGAGATGGTGGCCCCACACAATTGTCCAAAAGTTCTTCTATAACTGGAATGGGAAACTTGTCGGGAACTGTAGCCTTGTTAAGTGTCCGGTAGTCAACACAAAAATGCCAACTACCATCTTTTTTTTAACTAAAAGAACTGGACTTGAAAATGGACTGCTACTCGGCTGTATGATACCCGCTGAAAGCATCTCCCTTACCAATTTCTCAATCTCATTCTTTTGGAAATGAGGATACTTATAAGGTCGGATACTAATAGGAGCGGTCCCCTCTTGAAGGATAATGCGATGATCACGCATTCTTTGGGGAGGAAGCCCCTCCGGCACGTGTAAAACCCTCGAATGGCGCTGCAAGACCTTACTAATCTGCCCTTGAAATTGCTTATCCAATTCCCCCATTGCACCCAAATCTGGTTCCTTGTTGGCATCCAAAGCACTCAATTCTAAATAGATGCCATGGCCCTCATGCTTAATGGTCCTAACCATGGCCTTAAGGGAAATCATCGTGGTGGAAAGACTCAAGTCTCCCCTCAAGGTAACCGCTTCTCCTCTCACCCTGAATTTCATAACCTGAGACTTCCAATTCACATGCACCCCACCCAATGTTTCTAACCATTGCATGCCCAAAATAACATCCACTCCCCCCAATTCCAGCGGCAAAAAATTTTCCACTATGGTCAAATGTGCTAATTTCAATGCTACCTCCCTACAAATGCCTCTTCCTTTAACCGATTCTCCCGTTCCTAGTTGTACCCCAAAACCCGCAGTGGGTGCAATCGGAATCAACAACCTCTCCACAAGACTCAATGAATCAATTAGAACTATTACCTCTTGCCGAGCAATTGTGCCTCGAAGCTTCATAGTCTTTAGCGTCGAGAGTCCTACCACTGAATTCAAAGACAACTCGATGAGTTCCGGTTGCCCCTCCTCCCATTCCGAACTTGGCAAAACTGGGTCATCCGCATTGGGCTGCATCCTCATCGCTAACGAGCATTATCTGAAGCTCCTTCTTCTTACAACGATGACCAAAGGTGAACTTCTCATCGCACCTAAAACACAACCCCTTATCTCTCTTCTCCTGCAACTCAGAATCCGACAACTTATGAAATGGAAAATCCCATCTTTGAGTTGCTGTTTTCTCCATCGCAGCAGGGCTCCGCTGTGGTCGTTCCACCACCGGCACCGTCCTAACAATAGTTGGTGAAAACTCAGCCCTCTGAGCACTATGGAATTGTGGTCGGGAAAACCTTGTTTCACGACGCAGCAAATCATTTTTTTCTTCAATTCTCTAAGCAATCTCCATGATTTCCCCTAACCCCACCGGTTTCAAGAGCCTCACTTCAACCCGAATCTGTGCCTTAGCCCATTTACGAAAATTCCTTCCAAGACCTCCTCCGGCACATCCCTTAGTGGGGCAATTGCTGCTGAAACTTCAAATTGCCTGCGATATTCGGCCACCGTTCCTACTTGCCGTATCGCCAAAAACCTCTCGCAAAGATTGCCCTCCTGCAAAGAACGAAAACGTTGCAGCCCTAAACTCCGACCAGTTATGGAAAGGTCTGCGGCCATTCTGCCATTAGAACCAAGACATGGCATCTCCCTCCAAAGAAATTCCCGAGGTAATGAGTTTTTCCCTTTCCGAGCAATGATTTATGGAGAAAAACTGCTCCATACAGAATAACCAGCCATCGGGATCATCTCCGCCAAAGATGGGACACTCCACCTGTCGCCGACGAAGGGCCGCCCAATCCTCATTTACCGGCAACTCCTCCAAGACGCCTCTGCCCTCCTAGCCTTCTCTATAACGTTCTCCAACGATAGGGTTCCTTCCCCTTTCCACTCCTCGGTGAACAAGGCCGCCTGTCCCATTCCGCCGTTCATCGAACTCCATGGACTCCCCTTCCACGAAAAATCCACGCCCCTCACCATGATGCCCATTCCAATTTTTCCCTTGGGTACCCAAAGGAGCCCCCCTAGCCAGCCCGCGCCAATCCTCCCTCCCATCGCGACTAGGATTCCGTGGAATCCTTAAATCCGCCGCCCGATCTACGCCTTGCTCACGCCAACCAGAGTCTCCCACTGGACACAGCACATTCTGCGACACCCTAGGGTTAATCGACCTTTCCTCTCCGGCGCGTATTTCCACGTGATCGCCGGCACGGTTCGCCTCACGAACTTCCCCGGCGCGAATCACTGCGCGATCTCCATCGCGATTCGCCTCGCGGTATTCTCCGGTGCGATTAGCTCCGCGTTCACCTGTGCGATTCACCTCGCAGCCTTCTCCGGCGCGATTCACTCCGAGATCCACCTCGGTTGTAGCCGTTTGAGCGACCGTCTTCTCCGGCGCCGACGTTGATGCCGACAGAAGTTTCACCTGTTCCTCCATTAACCGGCGAATCTCGGACAGATCCGACCTATTCTGTGATAATTCCACCCTAACCTCCCCGAGCCCTTTCTCCATATCGCCAATTCCTTTTTCCATGGAAACCCTAACTTCCTTGATCTCTTTTTCCACCAGTTCGAACCTTTCATCAGTTTTCCTAGCCGCCATTTTAGCCAGAATCAATGCTCGGATACCAAAATGATAGAACAGAGTAGTGTTCCCACAGAAACGAATCAAGAAGAATGAAAAATGTAATCTTTATTGATGAACCAAACGAATTTACAGACTAACTATCGACACTCTCTCTCTTCCCTTGCTCAGCTTCAGCCAAGACTTCCCAAACAGACTCCAGTAATTTCCTACCTTTCTAATCCCACCACTGGCCTATTTATTTCCCTCTCGTCCTTACTCACGACAACCCCCCTATGGTACCCCCCCCCACAATGTACAAAAACTCAGCTAACTAACTACTAACGACACTCTTAACTCCACGTCACTCCTTCTTCCCTTTCCTAATATAAACCTGTTTAAGCAACGGTTTATCAGCCTTATCAGTTTTCAATACATATAAGTACGAGGTTTTTTGTTTTGTTTTTTTTTTGGTAACTATATTTTTTACTTGAAAATGCAAGTGATTATAGTTTCCCTATTTCATCTTAATTAAACAGACCCTTGAGGATATGGTGAGGTACTACAAAAATACATGTAGCATGCTTCCCCCTGCTCAAGATCAGCTGTTATTAAGGTAAAAGTCAAATACCATTTTGTAGGTTGGATTGCTAATTTATGTGTGAAGATTCCCTACCAAATACTAAAAAATGTTGTTACAGATTCTTGGAATTTGTTTAACTTCATAAGTTCTGATACGAATCCTGAATCACATTATCAGGGCAGAGAGTTAGTAAATGCATTTTGCTTATTTGACGTCTACATGTTGGCTATAGCAAACCATGACTCCAACTTGCGCAATTCTTTCTTGAGAGATGTTTATAACTGCACATCGTTCTTTCCAAACAGGTATGAATGCCAACAAGATAATTCAGTGCTCGGTGAAGATCAATTCACACATGACTCGGATTGGCTCAAGAAACAAATTAATGGTAGTCTTGAGTTCTGGCGAGGAGAGCGCGAAGCAAGGTTCACTCCCGAAGAAGAGCGGTGGAAATGTCGGGTCTGTCAATTTGCTTCTGTCTGTCCTGCAAATGCCAACCTCGAGACTACTGGTATTTCAAGCCCCACAAACTCTACCCAAAATGATAAATCAAGCCGCTAGAGACGCGCGTCGGCAAGTAGTCGTCTTATTTCGGCCATAAATTGAGTTAAAACTGTAACCTCTGCAGTTTACTGACTCACTCACCGAGAAGCACTTGTTTTCATTACCTGCTTCTCTGTGCCGGCTGTTTTAATTTATGTAGGATGTGACCTGCAAAGTGCATTACATGGAAGTAACATTCTTGTAATTCCTTTTTTTAATTCTTTAATGTTACAATTCATTTATCGATTAATAAGAATTTATCGTTTAAGCGATGACTTCTAAAAGCTGGGAGTTGATTCTTGAAGCTTTCCTTTTAGCATGAATCATCAGTGCAAAAGAATTGCGTGACGTGATGGATTTATTTTTTCGTGAGGCATTAGGTTTCCTTTAGCATTAGGTTTTGTTGTCGTTTTCAGGATTTTCTAAATCTGGTTTTCATGCCCTCTGTAAAGATTTATGTTGTTTTGAAATGCCCTTTTCTTTTTTCATTCGTTTATTGAAGTTTCCTTCCTTTTTTTAAAAAAAAAAAAAAAATTTGTTTTTCACGTTGCATATCGTATTCAAAATCTTATTGTCCTCCATAGAATTTGTCCCTCCCAAATATGTTCTCGCTTTCTGTCTAGTCTTTCATGCTTGTTGTCGTTTTAGAGATCTGTTGTATCTCAATTTCAATTTGTTAACGTTTTTCCTTTCTGTCGTCTATCATGTTACCAGTCGTTCTCGTCAAATTGTCGTCTCATAAAATTTTCGTCGTTTTCCTTTTTCATTTCGCCTTTACTTTTCATGTCGTTTTCAGTGTTTTATCGTTTTGAGGATTATGTCGTTTCTCAGTTTGCTACCGTTTTCTTTTTTTCTTCTTCTTCTTCTTTTTTTTTTTTAATTATCTTATTGGCTTTACAGTTTCTTTTTTTTTTTTCCTTTTTTTTTCAAATATCTAGTTGGCTTTACAGTTTCATGTCGTTTCCAAATTTCGTTGCTGGTGTAGTCGTTTGTCAAGTTTCATGCCTTACTAGTTTTTTACGTCGTTTTTCATGTTCGATGGTGTTTTGGTGTCTGGTCGTTTCTAAATTCCTTAACAATTGTCCTTTTCCTTGTGTTACCCTTTTTGGGTCGATTTTTGACTTTTCCTTATTTGTTTCATCTTATTGCAATCGTCATTTCTTAGTTTCCAATCATTATATATATATATATATATATTTTGTCTGTTTCCAGTTTAAAGATGTTGTCTTTTGTTAATCTTATGTCGTGTGAGGTTTTTATGTCGTTGAAGTATCCTGTCAGCTCTCAGTCTGGTGTCAATTTCCTTAATATGTTGTTAATCTTGTGGATACAGTCGTCTATTCAAGTTCAAGTTGTTTCTTTCAATCTGTCGTTTTCATACTTGTTGTCGTCTTCATTTTGCTGCTGTCGTTTCTGAGTTAGTAACAGTAAGCTTTTTTTTTTTTTTGGATTATTTTCATAATTATCCCGAATTATGTATTCTATTTAAAGTACCCCTAATTTTTTAAAGCAGTTCAAAATACCTTTAATATATAAAAAATACTAGCTATATGCCTGCGCATTGCGGCTGGCGATTGTTTTATATTATACAGGGAAGTGACGGAGAGAAGTGGTCATGTTTATAGTACATAATTAGTTTATATATACATAATTTTATATTATACATGGAAGTGATAGGAAAGTGATAATGTTTATAGTATATAGTTAATTTATATGTACATATTTACATAATATTGTTGTAAAAAGTTGTTTGCAATGTTGTTGACGGTTTGTCCTTGTTTTTTTTTTTTTTTTTGCAGGATTTTTTTAGCTGCAAGACAAATTTTGAGAAAAAATAGCAATTATCATTGAGGAAATCTGAAATATTTTTATTTAAAAGTAGTTATATTACACGGTTCTTGAGCGTTTTTTGGAGTGCTCTGCTTCTTTTGGTTGGGAACTGAAATAATAAAAGGTTGTTAAAATTTGTGTTTAAAATGATGAAAGTTATTTTTTGTATTGATAAATAATGTAAATTGGTAAATAGATTTTACCTTGTAGTAGATTTTTTTGGGTCTGGTGTCTGTGGGTGAATCGAGACTAGAGTTGATGTTGTTATTTCTGAGCAGGGCCTGAAATGGTAAAATATTATTTAAATGTCCATTCGAAGTAATAAATGTTTTTTTTTATGTATAATTGATTTAAATTAGAGGATATGTTGTACCTTGTTGTTGGTGCAGTGGTGGTTGGTATTTGTGGTAGTGTTATTGCAGGTTCAGTGTCATTAAATATTTTTGAAACAACTGCAGTCATTTGTGCTCCTCTTTGTTGAAAATATATTTGGAAGATTTTTGTCTGTCCTCTTAGCTGGGCGATGGCAGATTAAATGGGATTGAAGAAGCCAAAATTGACTATAATCATCATTGCCACGCGTCAGAAGCAAATAAAGATAAAATGTGTTGAAAAAAGGCACATATATATCTATGTGACTATAGAAGAAATTAATAAGAAATCAATATATCATAAGTATAGAACAATAAAACAGAAAAAAAATAATCATAACAACAAATGCATGTTTTTTAAGCACTGTAATAAACAACAGGAAGTAACAGTAGCAAAGAAAATCAATACATTTGATACCAATAATATATAATAAAAATATATGAGTAAAGGTTAATAACAGTACCTGTAACTCTGTGAACAATGTCTTAAACACAGAATATAGGCCAGCCAAAGACAAGTGAAAAAGATACAGCCTAAAACAATGAGCATTGTGTAATGACCGAGAAAATTCTAAAATTAAATAATGTAAATTTATTTATTTAAGTCAATGACTTTTCTCAGTAATATACTGTCATATTTTGTGACCGGAGGATTTATTGAATTAATATCAGTATTCCTAAATTCTGTAGCATGTTTTATGATTAGTTCATATTTTAAGAACAAGTAAATTCAGTTGATAAATTCTTACCGCAATTAAGGCGGAAGAATTCTCAGTGCATATACAGTTGGAGAATCCTAATCTTAGGAATCTCTTAGTGCAGTATAATGTTAGCATTGTATAGAGAAACGCTCTGACATTTAAAGAGAAAACCCTTAATTTCTAAACAGATAAAAGTAAATTAAAGGGGTAGTGTTTCAGTAAAGAAATTCAGATGCAATATGAGTTCAGGAGTTGACAAAGTCGGGAACTGAAATTTTCTGTCAACTAGGTAAATTTCCAAAAGTCAGTATAAAGTAATAGGAATAGCTATAAGAATAGAACATCACTGGGTGATTACCAAGTGTCTACTAAACCTTACTTATGTAAGCAAGATGACATCAAGTAAGCAATTAAAAATTTAAATTAGGTAAGATATTGTTATCGACTTTCAAACTGCAATAAGAAAGTATGTGCAGAATACTGTGTTAAACTCACAAGTGGGCCAACACATGAATCTTATGGCATGTTTACTTATCAGGATTGAAGAATAGGAGTGGGGAATGGGAGTCAATTCCATGTTTGCTTGCTCTTTTTTATCCTGAAATGAGAGTGAGATTGGTGGACCCCACTTAAATTTGGGATTGAGGAATGGGATTGGCACTCCCATGCCCCCCCTTGGGATTGAGACTCTCATTCCTAATATTAATATTAATTTACTATTATACCCTTATTTTACTTATAAATACACAATTCAAAATAAAATTCAAAAAATAATAAATGCAACATATATTTATTATTTTATTTGCCTAATATTATAATATTAGCATAATTATTGTTAACTTTAATATAATAAATATGTACTTTATTTTTAATAAATTAATAATATATTTTATTTGTTAACACTATTTTTTATTTTAATTTATTTTATTTCAAATTTATTTAAAATTTATTTTTATATTTTAAATAGTTGCACAATTTATATTTATTATTTTAGTACCCAATTATTAGACAAAATATTTTAATTATGATTAATTTTAATATAATAAGTACATTATATTTTTTTAAATTGAAAATATCAAATTGATTTAAAGGGTATATTAGTACTTTTACACTTTTTCATTCTGATTCTGGGTGTAAGTAAACGTATGAATGAGATTTAGAATGACTCCGATTCTGAATCCTATCACTAAGTAAACAGCTTATTTTGACTCTGATTCCTCGCTCCGAATCCTACCCACTCCGATTCATGCTCATTCCGATTACGTGTAGGTAAACATACCATTAAAGTTAAGAAGTGAAAAAGAATTTAAAAACATCAATTCTAGAGTTTTAGAAATAATCAGAACGAAAAACGGATGAAAGATGGGTTCGGAAGGTCGAACTGAGAAAATTGGGGTTTCGACTGATTTAAGTGGACCGAGTCAAAGTTTGTTTGACCAAGAGTCGACCAAAACGTCACTCTCAAAAAGTTAGTCAAGAATTGTCAAAGTTGACTAAGTTGACCAACTGTCTGAGAAACATAGATAAAACACGCACTGGACAGAAAATTAAGCCGAACGAAAATAGGATAATTATTAAATGATCAATGGTTGAGATTAAAAGTGACTTTTTGGATAGAAGGCTGAGATCATGCTATTTGTTTAGAGAGGTGGCCGGCCAAGCTTGTACAAGAAGCCAAAAAGAGATATTTTTTGAGGATTTTTGCAAAAAAGACCCCAAAAGTTAGGAAATTGCACTTAGACCCATTCTTTTCTTCTCCAACCTGTTTAAGTGTAAGAAACATAATTAAATATTAATATAATCTTATAATTCTAATATTATTATATATTATAGTGTATTACACATATTATGGTTATATAATATATTAATTATAATATATTTGTTTAATATAATATAATAATGATGATATAATATAATATATTATAATTATAATTTTTAATTATATTATAACTGAAATATTAATATTT
>NW_010364141.1:259507-292312 GCF_000414095.1 Morus notabilis
TAATATAATATAATATTGTTGTAATTTTTAATTATATTATAACTAAAATGTTACTATTTTTTATGTAATATTATAACATGTTTTATAATATTGTAATTATATTAATTATTTTAATAATATTATTATATTCTATATCATTATTATATAATATGTTATTTAATAATAGTTTTGTTATTTTATATTAAATATAATAATAAATATACATTATATTGTAATTATATATATTATATTATAATATAATATAATATAATATAATATAATTTTTAATTATTCACAATAAATTAATCTCATAATTTATCAAATATTATTAAACAATTATACTTATAATTTACTAAATATTTAATTATTTTTTATAACAACTATTTATTAAAAATAATTTTTTTTGAAAATTACAACACTGCCGAACTAACCCATCGTCTCTCTTTCTTCTCCTTCTTACTGTATCGAGCAAAAAGAAAAATCCCTAAAGTACTCCTTTAGCTGCCTCCCCTCTGCACCTTCTTGTTTGTATCTTGTGGGGTAGGTGGGTTGGCGAGGTTCGTCAGTCTCTGATTGCGAACACGGAATCTCCTGCAAGCAAACCGACGAGTGCTTCCCCTTCAGCGGCGCTCTGGTTCGGCCCTCCAAAGGCGACAGAGTCCACAACCTGATCAAGCAAAGATTCGTCCTGAGTTTGGTTCCCACAATTGGAGCGAAGGCGATTCGCGATCGGAGTTTTGGGTTGTCTTTCGAATCTCTTCTCTTTGATACTCCTCCGTATCTAAGATCTATGTTCAATTTCGACTTAGGAATCTGCAGATTGTTTCTTCACAGATCCAAACCATGGATGATATTTTGGTCATGGGTTTCTTCATTTATGCAATAATGTGATATGGAGATTTAAAACAGCAGTAATTTTTTTCTGTGTTGCAAATCAAAGCACTATCAAACAAGCAAAGAAGATGAAATATCAAAGCACCATTGGCTTCGTTGATCAGTTTGAGAAATATTGGACATGGCTTCCCTGCTCTTTTTCTTATTTAATTTCTTCTTTATCATTTTTTAATATTTAATCTTTTATATAAATTTAATTAGAAAATTATTTTATGTAAGAATTTTTAATTATAATAAAAAATTAAAAGTAATTTTTATAAAAAATTTTAATTGTAATAAAATTAAAAATTAAAATTAAAATTAATAAAATAAATGAAGTCTTAATTAATTATTAATAACATTTTACGTCAGTAGATTTAATTAATTTAAATAGTTTTGTATAATTTAGAGGGTGTTTTAAATTGTTTTAAAAAATTTTAGAGGCATTTTAAAAAATATACATAGTTAAGGAGCAATTATAAAAATGATCTTTTTTTTTCTTTTTTTTCACCGAATGAGAAGCTTCTCTCTCTACCTCTCACTCAGCTCTAGACTTTGCCAGACAGAAACCCTCGCAAAGCCTCTTTCTTTAACAGCTGAGAAGAAAGAGGAGAGAGAAACATGGCACAAAACGACACCAAGAAGAGGAAGAAGCCCAACATCCTGGTCACCGGAACGCCGGGAACCGGCAAGACTACGACCTCCTCCGCCCTCTCGGAGAGCACTCAGCTACGCCACATCAACGTCGGAGACTTGGTCAAGGAGAAGAATCTCCACGACGGTTGGGACGACGACCTCCATTGCTATGTTATCAACGAAGACCTCGTACGCCCTCAAAACCCTAGCTTTTACCAATTCAATTGTGATTTTCTGAGCTAATTGATCGATTGATTAATTCCTACTTCTTAGGTGTGCGACGAGCTAGAGGATTTGATGGAGGAAGGAGGGAATATCGTGGACTACCATGGATGCGATTTCTTTCCCGAGCGGTGGTTTGATCTTGTCGTTGTTCTTCAAACCGACAATTCCGTGTTGTACGATCGATTGCACAACAGGTAATTCGTAATTGTGTTGGTTGAACTTTCCATTCAATTCTCGAACTTTCTTTCTTCAATTTTGTTGATTATATGCAGAGGTTATCCGGAGAAGAAGCTTCAGAACAATATCGAGTGCGAGATATTCCTAGTGCTGCTTGAGGAGGCAAAGGAAAGCTACGCGGAGGACATAGTAATGGCGTTAAAGAGCGATAATATTGAAGACATCACCAGAAATGTTTCTGCTTTGACCGATTGGGTGAGGAATTGGCAACCGCTTTCATCTTAATTAGTGTAATCATCCTCATTCAATGTGACTTTTGAGAAAAGTGTTTGGTTTGTAATGAAATTTTATCACTTTTTGGGTTGAAAATGTTAATTTTGATGTTTGAGACTTACTTGTAGCTTCAGCTTTCACTTATAAAATGAAATTTCTTAGTTTGATACGTTGTTGTTCATTATATGGTTAAAGATGCTGTGGGCAGTTAATTCCGTTTCATTATGGACTGTAGAGAAGCAACCGGGTTTCTGAAACTCGCCATTGACTTATATGCTTATATATATAATATATTTATCTGGTTGTTGAATGACTTAGGGTCTGTTTGGTTCACGCATTTAAGTCAGTGATTCTGATTCATTGGCAATAGCGGGAACTTTGTGAGAGAAGAAATTTTTGAATTTAAATTCTTTGTGAGATGGAAAAATATTATAGCAGAATCAGAATTATGGGTGTAAGTATAGGAACTAAATAGGACCTTGGTTTAGAATTTGGGTGTCTCTGTATTTGACCAAAGAACTTACCCATTGACTTGTACACTTTAACATATCTAAGCCTGTAATTTGCACAGTATATCTAATATGTACGTGTATATATATGTTATTCTTTATCATTGCTGGCAAAGGTGGGAGGAGATTGCCCAGTTCAACAGTCTATGGTGCTTATATCATGGTTTTATATGGACTGGACATTTGTGTATTTATATTTTTGAAAAGAACAGGATTAGCAGGCCGGACCAGCTGTAAGCATTTCTTTGTTCACCAATCTTGTAGTCTGTGAAGGTCCCGAAGAACTGTATGTGGTCTAAGAGCATAAGGCAGATTGTATCAGAATGAACAGAAAATGAGGTGGAGAGAAGCATTAAGGGATAAAAGCCAACCAACAATTTCTGTCTGGATTTAGAATTTGTGAAGGTACTCCCATCCCTCCACCTCAGAGGGAATGCCAATCCCAAAAGCTCTCTGTTTCATCATAATTCGCCGTCAAGAGGCTGATGGAGTGTGTGGCATCGATGATCTTCCTAGTTAACTGCATCTAGATACGATTTATCAAGGGTGACAAATAGAATTACTCGAATTATAATAGGCACCTTCAATCAAACCAGCCAGTGTTGACAAGCCATCTGGCGGCGCTGCATACTTAGTATAGAAATGCTTGCCTTACGTCACTTTTTTTGTTACTTTTTTTCACTCTCTATTTGCTGTTTGTCCACGTGGAGTTCACGTGTCAAACTGTGAATGTATAATGTTAGTATTTTTCTGATTAGTAAGGTGGAAGTTGGACAACATTATGAAACGGCACCATCAAAGCGAGCTGAGAACAAATGCTGCTTGTTCTGATAATTTCCGACTAAAAATAAAAGCAAAATCTCTGCCACTGAACCATTCATTACAAGAATGCAACCTTACACAGAGAGGCCCTCCTACAACAGAAATCTGATAGTTTCCCCTTTTCGGACACCTATAAGTTACAACAAGAATGCTGATCATTTTCACTTTCTTTGAGCACAAAAAAACATAACATCCAGTATATCCTGATTTTCATCTCACACTAGTCGTCTAGTTCTCAACCCTCAATGAACCAGATTTATTTGCCCATGTCCAAAACAATCTAAATTGGAAAAAATAAAATAAACTCAAACACCCACATTTTCAATTAAAATAACTCATTTCAATTCAAGACCACATTTCAAACACTCATGCACAAAAATTAGCAATACTACAGTACCAAACAAAATCTGTCACAAAACTTTCAACTGATAAAAACAACGTCTAACCCAAAAACCAAAAAGAAAAATAAAGTTCATTGCAGATCTCGACGGGCTTTGAGCTCAGAGAATCCATAGCTGTCGGAGAGGCGGAGACAAGATTTCTCTACAAACAGCATCCTGTCAGGTTGACTCACCGGAACAACGCCCTCAATTATCACGCCTCTCTGGATATCGCGTTTTTGAATTCAGAAAAAAGAACCTCCTTTTAGTTTTTTTTTTTGGCTAAAAAAAACGTTTTTTTAGTTAATATTGAAGGAACAAGGAAGGAAGGAAACCGTCTGTTAATAAGCTTCCAATCTTATGAGTATTTCTTTCCTTATTTTTTATTTTTTGACAATTGACATTGCAAATTTCTGTTGAGGGGAGAGCAATAGAGACAACATTTAAGGGACAAGAGATTTGGGCCCCACCAGACACATGGCCTTTTCAAGTGCCTCTAGAAGCCAGGAATTGGAGAACTGTAGCTAACGACTATATAACAAAAAGAAAAAACGAAATTATCAAAAAAAAAAAAAAAGAAAAAGAAAAAACGAGGGCGACAATCATTTCATTTGAAGCTGCAGGCAATTAAGAAGAAAAGCGAGGGCTGTAAAGGTAATTAACACATAATTCTCGAGCTTAAAGACCCTTCTTTCCTATAATGTCTTTTTTATTCGGTTCTTTACTGCTCGGACAATAATTATCGAACCTCCTTTCTCACTTTTCCTACTTCAAAGTGTTTGGCGAAATGTCTATGAGAACGTAAAATGGGCACTAAAAGGCTTTCTACTGCGATGTTGAGATAATAATTGAATCAATAATCTGGTATTCTAGTGCCCACTTTTAGAATAGAATGATAAAGGTAAATGCAATCTTGGTTAAATTGATGGGTTTAACTATTATTTATTTTTTTTAGTTATTTTTCTTTACTTTTTGAGGGCAGAATAGTCTTTACATATTTGTTTTCAACTTTCTTCTCTCATATATTGTCCTCAAGAAACTCTAGCAGTATCTTTCTGCTTCAATTTAATTCTTAGAATTCACAAGGTGGTTAGACTGGTAGTAAAATATTTGATGTATTCATGCCCTGCTATTGATGCATTATAGTTGTATATGCATATATAGTGTCACGGGTTTGAAGCTCACATTGAAGAAGTCAAGGATTTAAGATTGTTGTCGAAGTCTTTGCAACTATGCTCATCAGGAATTTACTCTCCTCAAGTCACATTCCCTCTTTGAGATGCTTTTCGTCATCGGCGCCTTGTTTGCTTAAAGTTGGCGACACACTGAAGCAAACGAGAACGTTTGCAGACGAAGATTTGATGGAATATGCTAAGGTTACTTATGACTCTAACCCTATACATTTCGATTCTGAGGCCGCTCGAAATGCTGGATTTGAAGACAGACTGGTTCATGGAACGCTCGTTGCTTCCATGATTCCTCATATTATATCTTCTCATTTTGTAAGTCTTTATGTTTCTGTTGGATTTTTTGTCCCAAACTTTCTTTGGTTTGTTTTATTTTATGCAACTGATAAAAAGGAATGCAACATGAGAAGTCAAATAAGATTCATGAGACGTAAACCTGATAACTGAGAACCATACGCACGCTTTGTCTTTTTCTAGACGTAGATGGATGGGTCCATGGACCTTATTCTTTAGAACTGTTTGATAGATTTTCTAATTTCTAAAATTCTGCGGGTTTTTCGTAGCCGGGAGCTGTATATCTTTCTCAGAGCGTGCATTTCAAGTTACCGGTTTATATTGGAGAAGAGATTGCTGCTGAGATGGAAGCTATTAATATAAGAGCAAACAAGAAGAGATACATGTAAGTTTGCATTATCAGCTGCAAAGACATTTCCTTCATTGTGTTAAATGAAATGAACCATTGTGTCTTGACTAGTCTGGGTGCTTGTTTATGTGGAGCAGAGCAAAACTCAAGATCAGGTGCTTCAAGAATGGTGAGCTTCTTGTCCTTGATGGTGAGGCTATGGCTATCTTACCTTCACTGGTTGTGGAACAAGTGCATCGTTAGGGACGATGAATAAGACGGTTCAAGGGTAACTGCAATTCACTACCGAGCATTTCAGCTCGCGAGCATCATCAGTTGATACTCTTGATTCTTTTCTTTTCTTTTTTTTTTTGGGAATTTGAGACGTCTAGTTCATGGATTAGAATTATTTTTTATTTACGTGTATTTTTTGTGAGAGAAAATACTGCAGCGAACCACGAACCATAATTCGAATTAGAGAACGAATCTAGGTACCAAACATCATCTTAGTTGATACTCTAGTTTTGCGAGAGTACTGAAGCAAATGAGTAGGGCAACGCTAAAGACGCTTATATACAGTAACATTGAGATGAGGTATTAGAGTTTTGTTTCAACTTAAACAGGTTCATATCCTTCCCGTCGCCCAAGTTGTGTTCGTTTTCTCCTGATTCTTGTAATCAACTTGGAATATAGTCTTGTGAAAAAAGAAAGGAAGAAGAACAATTAAAATTCTCGGAGAATTTCTCTACTGTTAACTTGGATAATACCTTTGTGAAAATGGAATGGATATTAAAAGAAGAAACCAAAAAAAAAAAAAACTTATCGATGACTTCGTCAATAGAAAGATGTTCATTTAATTGCCTATAGACATATACAAAAATTTATCCATACAAAAAAGTTCACTCGTATCAAAATTCTTCCCCCTTGTAAAACAAAATATTTCCCTCGTGTTAGCTTTCGTCTTGCAACATACCGACAGAAAAACTCATCAGGGGAGAACTTCTCTAATCCAGATATACATCATATTCGAACTTCAAATGCATAGTAAACTCTAAGAGAGAAGACGGAATCAAGTCTCAAAAAAATTCCAGTGTGCCTGAGATGGCGATAGGTGGGTTGATATGGATACAGGAAGCTTTCTCTTCGGCGAGCAATTCTGGTAACCTGTTGGCCTCCTTGGCTGCAACACCCTCTGCAGTCCATATGGTAACATGAGGCCACTCGTTTTTTGAGACTACCAGTTCGCCGTCAACAGACCCAAGTTCAGCTTCAAATGCAGCCATTTTGTCCGTGTAAAGCAATGCAGTTAATTCCACCGGGACTTCCTTATGAAGGAAGACGCCATAGTTGGCAACGGCAGTTACTCCATGACTTCTCTTGTGTGCAAGAGTAACATGAGCCTTTGTGAGGTTCTTTAAATGCCTGTCTCCAAGAACTACTTCTGCCCCTGGATTCTTCCTCACCAACTGCTTGGAAAGAATAAACAAATAAACAGAATCAAACAACACAGTGAAACAGAAGCAGATCTTCATTTTGATTCATAATAATTCTAATTTCAAATTCAAGACGTCAAAAAAAATAGTAAAATATGTGTGTGTATGGATGAGTTTTCAATGGATACATCTCCATCAATGGCCATCCATTAAATATAGCAATTTGCTGGCGTGGTGTGGTAATAATTCAATTTCATTAATTGCAATAAATTTTTTTGGTCAATTACCCAAATTATTACAACTATAGGATCAGTATCTTACGGCTAAAACAACGATATTAGAGTAACACCGTGTGTGTGTATATATAAATAAAAATAATTTGAGGCAGAAGGTTACATCAAAAGCACAGGAAAATTAGAAAATTTGACCAAAACTTATCCAAGACAATAATTCAGTCAGACATCCAAAGACGTCGAAACTTCTATTTCAGATTTTATAAAAAGAAAGAAAAATATACATAGTTTGTCAGACATTAGATTTATGAAAACAGAGTACCACTTGTAAGAGAGTGGGTTTTCACTTACCTCATCAAAACGACTTTTGATTTCCGTAGCAGGCAGACTGACAGCCGCATAAGCAATGGTTCCAAACGCCCTTTTACCAGAAACTGGTGTTTTGTATTCACCTTTTGCTATCTTTCTCAGTTGTTCCAACACTTCCTTAACAGCAAACTCAAACGGAACCTGGGACGTTACATTAAAAATAAGATCTCCATCAAGAGATCTTTCAGAGATGGTCACCCCTATTCTCAAGTCAATGCTCTCACCCCTATTCTCAAGTCAATGCTCGATTACCAATTCTATCCATATATTGTTTTTAACATCCAATATAAGGCCAGACGAAGAATTAGAAAACGACAATTATGAAAGAAAATTAATAGTGACCTGAACAGAATTAAGGTATTCAGCATTTGCCAATAGAACCTCCCGCAATTGTTTTTCCCATTTAGCCCATTCTTTTGCGTAAGTACCCTTTGTGGACTCCAATCTGAATGGGTTATCAAAAAATGAACAAAAGAAATAAGTACTTCCCACCTAATAAGGTGAAGGCAATGAAAAAAAAGCAGTAACAGCTAGCAGTAGTGGACAGACATAACTATTCTGCAAATATGAAAAGTGAATATTTAAAAATGCAGTTGGTGGGTTCATTTTGTTAACAGTGGAAAGAAGGGGGAAGAAAACAACCTTCATAATACTGAATTTGAAATACACATGTTTCACCAGACAATTCGAATGGCATACTATAATTTTTCATCAAATCCAAAAACATGAAAGGTCAGAGCGAATCAAGAAAGAAAGAAAAAAAATACACAAAGCGACTCCCACCAATGAACTGTTTTCTTCTATGTCCTTTAATCCACCCCTTGGCTGAAGAGAAGTACTGAAAGAATTACTTACTCTAAGACTCAGGCTACAGCGTTTCATCACACTATACACAGAATGTTTGGAAAAGATAGGCTACAGTGTTTCATCACACTATACACAGAATGTTTGGAAAAGATGCAAACAAAATTGTTTCCCCCCCCCCTTAAACAAATAATATTAGTATGCCAAAGGAATGAAAGAAAAAAAAGGAGGAATGAAAGATCCTGGAAACCCAGTGAAAGAAAAGTTTTAGACCAATTTTTGGCTCTAAAACACATCTTAGAAACGGTTTCATGGCTAGCACAACTGCAAAATGTTACAAGCATTATTCTTCTAAACGGTTGCACACATGTTAAACAATGTGGAAGTCAAAGCATATACTGGTACTTCATATTTCTACTTCTATCAACGAATAACATTTAGTATTTTTAGACGTAGAACCCATGTAAAGCAAACACCAATAAGTAATAAGAGTATCAAATGCATTGACAATTCCATAATAGTACCTCCCATGTCTATCTCTGTGAAGATTGTATAGATTTATCCCTTCCTCTAGGACAGACTTAACAGGATCAGGTAGAGGACTCCTGCATACAGAATTACACATTAAAAATACTGCTGTAGTTGTGTAACACAGAATCTCTAGAAGATTCCAACAAATGATAAAATAAGGTGCTCTGCAACTCGTGGACTGAGAATAGCAATTTTGGTGCTTCTTTCCTGTATTGAGAACCCTCGCCTTTTTCTCTCTAAACTCACTGTTCCTTCCAGTTGTATAAGAGAGCCCAAAGCTATAGCATATGCTACATACTAATAGAGCAATTTCTTTTCGATCAAAATTCAGTAAACAAAAATCTGGCAAAAGAACACATCCTTCGAAACAGAAAACATGGACCCCTTTTATCAGAAACTAAAAGATACCTATCAGATTTCAGCAGCGGCATCTTGATGAGTGAGCCAAATCTCTCAACTAATTCACTATCAAACTCTTTTCGGCTCTGGAAAAGGTCAAAATAATAGGTTAGAACATATATTAACCATGGGTACATGTTCCACCACATAGTTGACAGATGAGGAGAAAAAAAAATAAAGGAACAAACAAAAGAAGAACAAGAAGAAACATGCCTTGCCCTCATAAAGGTGATAAAACATAAGCAGCACATAACCAGCATTTGGAGATGCCTTGTCAAGACTTCCCTGACGAATTAAAACATATAAGAGATTCAGAATAATGAATAGAAAAGGAAAAAAAAAGTGCAACTATATAAATAACTCAAGGAACGACAACTACATACCGGATGATTTACACGTTGCAGCACTCGATACATAAAAACAGCTAATGCGTCTAGAGAGAACGGATTTGAATCAGTTCCTGCCCATTTAAGAACAAAATGTAAAACCTTTAAACAAAAAGAAAATGACATATTAAACCTCACATTTTGCAAGACAAGGGGCAATAGGATATAATGTAGTCGATCTGACATGAGATGGATATTACACTCTGTCGCATTATGTCTAGAATCTAGATAGTATAAATAGAAAGGATAGTAATTGAAAAGCAGCCTTGAGGCTTAAGATGTGCCTCAGAAACACTTCTTAAACAACGAGTGTAGGCAAGCTACTAATAGCAGACATAACAAAATAAAAGTTTAAAAAGTAACAAAGAACCTTCAGAATCAGGTACAACTGGAACTGCAGATGCCCTGGTGCTGTGACACATGTGTTCAATCTGAAAAATTGGGCAAGCAGTGAAAGGTCATGATGAAGCAATTCTGATTACTATAATTCTAAAAAATTTGGTCCAGAGAACACAAACTAAAAAAAAAGTTTCATATTTAATTTGAAGCTTTTGCTTTGTTGCACAGCATTTACGACAAAATTACATCCACTACTTTTTTCATTGACAGGTTGCCACTTTTAGGTTTTATTTCAGTCAATATCTTTCTTTTGATTCCACCGTCAGTGTCACCAGCATAAGGTATCAACCAATTGATTCTTGCTGGTGAATACCTTAAGATATTAACGGTCGGATGCAAAAAATCATAGAATTCTTAGTTTTTCTCTCGGCCCAAGCAAAAGTTTCTAAGACTAGGTTTTGGGGGCCCATACTTGTTCTTGTTCATATATTAGCATATAAGTATCTATGAGTCTGCGCATCGTGTAGAACTGCCCTTATGTATGCTAGACAGAGAATTCACCTGTCTCCACACTTCTTCATTTGGTGCATTCTTGTCCGCAAGCATTATTGAGTATGGCTTTCTCCTGCGCTCATCAGCAACCTTTTGCCAATATCTTCCTAGAGATACACAATGTAGAAGTTGTTCGCGTTAACTAACAGATAAACAAACTAAAAATTACCAACTAATTAAGCATCATAATATTAGGAGACCAATTTAAGGCAATGTGGAAGGTAACCAACTGTACTATTATTAATGTTTGGATTATTCATTCTGAACAGCTTCCAATATTATTTTCACTACATCCCATGATTTATGACACTTCAAGAAGTGATTACACAGTCAAAAATATGTTTATACATTTCTGGCCAATCAGCACCAAGTCCAGTGTTAACCTGGCCGATCATCAACTAACCTTGCTAACTAACAGATAACTCGAGTGTTAACATACATCTTTATACATCTGTAAATTCAGTTTACAACATTAAAAAAAAAATTATACCTTTGATAAGGTCACCCATCAGACTTTGAACTGGCCGATCATCACCAAGTCCTCCTGGGGCATTTAGTAGTTCCTTGCAAAGTGCAGACTTAGCACACCCAGGTATACCTTAAAACAGAAAATCAAAGGCAAGTTTCAAGCTAAGGAAGCGAAAGCTATGTTGAGTCCTTAAAAATGAAGCAAAACTTGGATCACGAAAAAATGGGCTTCTCAAAGAATTGTTAAAACTTAGATCATGTCAACAGCTAGCAAGTAGAATTCTGACCCAAAAAATAAAAAAAAATAAAAAGAAGAATAAACTTCCAACATAACATATAAGTGCGGAAATGTCGCTCTGAATTCTGTCAAATGGTAGATACATATATCTTCTAAAGAATAGAGAAGAATAATATTGGCAAAAGCAAAATAAATTCATTTTTCATTCATTGTAAAGTTAAAAAACGAGAGGTCTCACTAAATATTCTCAGTAAGTATAAAAAAATAAAAAATAAAAAAAGAAGGGGAAAATTGAAAAACAGAAATGCAAACAATTATGGGAAAAAATGTTTGCATTGCTAGATGCATATAAGTGGATTTTGGTTATGGTGCGGATAAGCTCCCTAATTTCTGTAGAACTGGAACAATAGAGCTCTGCCATGAAATTCCTCTGCTATTTGTAATTAGCATACCATACGATACCTGGAAAGAATACAATCAAACCCTCATCTCTTGGAACAGAGTCCTTGACAGAGGGACCAGGGCTCGGTGGAGTTACCTCCCGCTCTGTTGCAAGATCACCCTCTTCATCCCTACCACCCTCAATAATGGCCAAGAAATCTTCAGCTCTTACAAAGCTACCAGCAGATCCTATCAGAACCTGGTTCTGGGGACTTCGCTTTGCATATTGTTCAAGGAAAGGCTCAGCCTCACTAAGGTATGTTGATGATGACAGCTGTTTATTTCCATACTTCCTTCGTATATAAACAGCCCTGAAAGTTAAGAGAATAGTTTAATCTCTGAATAAAAAGATAAACAAAATCCAAGCAGAAAAAAGAATGACAAACCTATACAAGTTAAATCGCACGTTACCATTCATCAAGCATCTTACTGAGTTCCCTCTGCTTTCCTGCAGATGTGCCCCATGATTTCATTTGCCTATGATACATAACAAAAATGAAATAAATAAAGTAAAACAAACAAACAAAGATAAAAAAAAAATCAAAAATCAAAGTGCTTATCAAGCAGTCTTCAATAGGTCAAGCGGAGTAGGATTACATTTTTGATGGATTCCGGGAGCAGTAAAATACTAAAGTAAATCAATTTCTCAAACACCAACATCAAGATTTTAGTTCCAGTGGATGGGACAACTAGAACAGCGGTTAAAGATGATTATGTTGACAAAACATCGGCACTCTGTTTTAGGGCTCTAATTTGATAGCAAATCTTTTAACTTTTAACATGCTGATATGGATAACTTGCATCATAATATTACCTGTAGTTTATGCTAATAAAACCTGAAAAATATATTATATAGCTTTACAAGCACAAGAGCTTACCTTAAGTAATAAGCCTTGTAAGCAGCTGGACCTTCTTTAAAAAGAATTGACAAACCATTGCGAATCAAAAAGGTCCGCAACTGCAAAGAAAAGGTAACCACAACCAGTTTAGAAGTCTTTGGTCGTGTTTGGAATTAATCCCGTTTTTTTTTTTATGTTTTTCGAGAAAGAAAAAATGAAAACGTTTTCAAAACGGCGTTTAGCGCAATAAAGACAAAAAATGGAAATGAAAACGATTTTTTGGTTTAGTGTAAAATGAGATAGAAATGAAAAACGAATTTTAGTCGTTTTTTATTTTTTGTTTTCGTTTTCTCTTCTCTCGAGCAGAGAGAGAGGGAGAGAAACATTAATGGGTTTTTTTATACTGAAAACAATCTCTTGATAAAATTACCAAACGTCTTTTCAAAAATGATTTCTGTCTGAGATTGAAAACGTTTTCATTTTCATTTTCATACAAAAAACAAAATCATTTTGGAACGAGTTCTAAACGCGCCCTTTGTATCTGTAAAGAATCTAACACTGGGGAACAATACAAACAGTATAGAAATGCAAGTAACAAAGAGCGATGGTTCTGTATAGAGGAAAAAATAAACTAAGAATTTCCGTCAAGTGAATATATCATGCTGCCAAGTACAAGCATGTAAAGAAAACTTCCTAACACTTAAAAAGAGCGCAATATATCCCATGTTATTACAGATATAAACTACAGTTCAAATGAAAAGAGAATTTTGCATTGTTTCATGAATGCTCATATTGGAATTTACCTTGTATGTAAGAAATTTCAATTTTATCATTAAGTTTGCATCCTCATCAGCTAATTCACCTTTTTCTGATGCAGCGCTGCTACCATTTTCTACACTGCTGCGGATGTTTTTTGCAAGTTCAGCAGCCTTCTCCTTGTTTACCTTGAACAAATTGATATCAACGAAAAAACCTGGTAAATATGGAAGACATTAGTAATGCAATTGAACAGCCTTTTCATATAAATAGAAACTTGTATTATTGAAAAAAAAAAAAAAAAAAAGTAAAAGTTCTTGTAACAAAAATGTAATTGACAGATCATTAGAGTAAGGTAAGGTTGCAGGTTGTTTTCGGATGCAAGGACTTTTAGATGATCCGTGCATATATGCATGCATCAGGCCTTTTTTTTTTTTTTGAGAAAAGATCCTTTTATCAATAAAAGGATAAAAACAAACACTACACGAGAAACCTGAGGATGAGATATTCTCAGGGAAGAAATAAAAACAAAAACACCAAAAAACAGAAACACAGAGCTAAATGGAAAACTGCCTTGCATAAAAACTACTGCCCAATTATATCCTTTCAACTAGGGACTATCAAAGAGAATGAATATATATGCATGCATCGGTTATAACTAAGACTCTTTCAGATGATAGAAAATGCTTTACACTGGTTTGGAGTCTCCAATACACACACACACACACACACACACACACACACAGAGTAATATTCGTCCCTGATTCTGCATATATCACAACAATCCTTTGTCAACAATCTCGCAACATGTTTCTCCACTTCCAGGAGAATTTTCAAAATCATTGGGCTATGAGTTACATGAGTACTTAAGATCGTTAAGTGCATAGTAGTAATCCTCACCTCGATATAATGGCCATAGTTCTGGTTTGTGCCTGAAAGGTGCCAAAAATTTAGATGGGACTATTTGAAGCGTGCATAATGAATAAGAGGAAGGAAAAACTTAAACCGATCCTTTTATTAAGGAAGAGAACTCAAAAGTCAAGAGGAGAGCATTAATTCTCAAATACCTCATCTCTTTCTGGTACCGTCGAAACACAGAGTCACTGTGGATATGAATGACCATCTTATAGAAAAGGTTGCCGCTTGATACAGAATCGAATTTGTGGAAGTTATGGTAACATTTAAAGGCAGCAGGGAAACGTCTTTCCCTCATCAAGCGAATCATTTCCTAGTTCAATCAAACTTAAGTCACCATTATAAAAGTAAACGCACAAATCAAAGGAGAAGGAGCACTTAACTAGTAGTACAATTTAACAAAGAAGCCCATAACTTGGCGACTAAGAAAGCAATAATGAAATATAGATGATTTGCACAGCGATTTGCACAGGGATTTGCAAGATACTCAGTTAGACAAATATTTGAAAGCAAGGAGGAAAAAGGAAAGACAGAAAAAAAAAAGGAAATCCAGCCTAAGCTTAAGAAATGTAATATTTAATATACCAAAGGCACAACATGCAAAATGAAACAGATCCAAGGGCCAAGTACTCAAATCGTAACATTAAAAGTTTTGCAATCTCAACATTCTCTAAAACCATTCAAAATGGAGTACATTCTAACCTGCAATTTGGTGGTTGAGAAATCAGCAGGATGGCATTGTAAGAACTTTGAAAGAACAGATCCGTCAGCATTTCTAGAATGGTCATCGCCAGCCTCAATTCCAAGCCATTCTGAATGGTCAGGGCAAAAGGAGTTCCCAGTGCTCTGAAGCAGCGCCTTTATTTGCTGAGGTATGATTGTATATGCATTCCTTATGATCAATAAATTAACAAAATCCATGTGAAAACTCCACTTAACATATTAATGGCAATATTCAGATCGATACCTGCTTTTCATCAGACCGATTTGCAGCACAAATATCCCTTAGGCTTGGCCCCAAATCAAGGCTAGCTAAAAATAAAGCAAATATTAGGAATATCTTCACATTCTTAAAACATTAAGATTTTTTACAAGCATATCCAATGGAGAGGAAAGTCACCTAAAGTCCACAAGTGGAGGTGCAAAGAAGCAAACTAAACTCATATAATGTATGCTAAAGTGTCTTCATTGGCTTGGTTAAAATACGAAATTATTCACGAGTGCTAGAAATTTAAAACGTACAATTAGCTAAGCAGAGATCATTTATTGAAGAAAGAAAAAACAACGTGCATTGGGAGAAAAATTCATCTCACGTCTTCAAGTGAAGGTGCAAGCAAACTAAGTTTGCATAACAGATGCTAAAAAGTCCTTATGGACTTGATCAGAATATAAATTTGCAAACGAGATAGCCAGAAATTTACAACATACAATAACCAACCACAGACTCGGTGCTCAGAAATTTACAAAAGAAGAAATGTGAGTACATTCACATAGAGAATTGTAGATTTATAGATTGACCCAACCAATAAAAAAATGTGAAAACATTGAAGAATAAACAAGTATACCTCCTTCAACTGGCGGAGGAGGAAAATCCTCCAAAACTTTCTCCATATGTTTTGAGCTCTCATGACTTACAATACGAGCCACAAGACCCTCTAATATTTCTCCCTGCACCTTGATATGATCTTTTGAACCTGCATACTAACTTAAACTTGAGATGTGTACCCCCGAAATAGCTTATGAAAAAGAAGCACGTCATAATTGGATGCTAATTATGCAGAAATTAAGCGTGAAATAAAGAAAGGCATCACATAAATGCATAGCAGAAGCCAGCAAAATAGCGCATGGAAAAACTTCAAAATTTATGTAGTATAAAAGTAAACTGCGTCCAGGAGTGGACCAACCATTAAAATTAAAGCAAATCGCATGTGAGTTTACCAGCCACAGATATATCTGCAACTTCATCAAGAGCCTTGCATACAGGTGTTGCAGTTCCTTCTTCACACAGGGCATCAAAGGCAGCAAAAAATGACGTGACTGATTTCCTTTAGTTACAAAAAGAAAGAAAATCAGAAGGCAATGACCTATTTTATTTTATGTTAATTCAGAAAATTTTGGTTGGTGATGGAGATCTCATCAATCACCTTGTGGAGAACAACCAGATGTGATTTGTTGGCAGGTGCCATTTTCTACAAAAAGCAATTATATCAGGAGTAGAGTAAAACTTCGGCTTCCCATTGCCCAATTCTGTCACAGCCGTCACTACCACTGCCCCCAAAAACAATGCAAACGTTGTCGAACATAATAATTAATAAATAATGTTGCAGACTTCCACAAAATAAAGAAGCATTAACTTAAGCCATAAGGTTCAACATGCTTCTCCATCAAAAAATGAATACACAAAAATGAGGTGACCACCAAATTGTAACAATTTGATGAAGGCTAAACCTAATGCACTATTTTTATTTAAGCTACATAAGATGGGATTAAAGGGCATTCAAAATAATCTATACTCAACCAAATCCAAAGGAAACTTGGTAAATGGCACTAAAGTTAAATAATAATAATAATAATAAAAAAGCGTTTATTGAGCACACGCTATGTGGCTTCAAAGGAAGCTGACCGGTTATGATACTGAGCACACACACTGCACACACACACAATTAGATACTTATCTTCCAAATATAGCGTTTACTTTCACTTGAATTTTATACCTAATAATTCATAGCATTACTTTCACAAAACATCTTTATCGAACCAACCAAGATATAGAACAGCTAAGGACCACAATTCTTGTTTATGGAAAAAGAAAAGGACAGTACCATAATCTTCTCGAGGGCGCTGTCCATGATCTCCTAGAACAGCAGTAACCAGTTCCATTGATATGCATATACGGTTCCTCTGAAAGAAAAACCAATATTAACATCAAGCGTATTAAAAATAAAAAAGGAAAATTAAAGTACTAAATTATGATCATGGTAATTACAAACTCAGAAAACATGGTGCATCAATTGTAAGCTTGTCTAGAGGTTTATGATTTTATTCAACTAGAAAAGTGACATTCTGAACCCTAGTTCAGGAATTACTCGGCAGGTGATGCAGTTCTTCTCAAAGGTTCAAGTTTCCTACAAAGATTACCTCAAGAAATTCATTAAACTCTTCTTGCTTCTTAGCTGCTTCAGCTCCCCATGCCTCTCGAAATATCCGACCAAGAACAAATACACCCACAGCAGTATATCTGCAAGAGTTAAAATGATTTCAAGCAAACTACATATTAGACAAACCAATAAAGACATGAAGTAAATTATAAAAATATATTTTTTAACGTAATTATAAAAGTATTGATCACCATGCCATCTCTACAAAATCTCTATCTCAATATTTCAATGCCAAAATCATTCCAAAACATGCTCAGTTATCAAAAAAATTCAATTATAACAAGTTTTTAATTTAGAATTTCTGGTATATCTTTAGAAAACTTCCATTTCTGCACCTCCCTTCTTTCAATAAAAGCTCCATCTCTTATCAAAAAGTAGAAGTGCAAATATGTTTCTAACAAAATAAACATGGAAAGCAGTTCATTTAAAGTTTGACATAAAGGACAATTGGGGACAAAATAAGAAGATTGCTGTCAAAAGCATACGTATTCCCGAAGCTGTTTTTCGCATATGCTCCACCCTCATTACCAGCATACATAAAAAGAGACCCAGAGTGTTTAAGTGAAACCTGCATTATTTCCAATAAATCCACCGAGTAAAAGCAATCAGTCAAGAAATTAAAACAGAATATACAAAAACAGAGGAAAAAACATGCTTCCAACTAAATAATAAGGCATATCACCATATCAGATAACTAAATCATACCAAAACTAACGCCACAAAGGTAGATCCTTAAATCAGGAAACTTCTCTTTAGAAAAATAATAATAATAATAATAATAATAATAATAAAAAGGATCCCAATCCAGAATACATCATCAGTTTTTTCACTAGAGCTAAAAAGTCGTGTACAAAGTTACCTCCAAGGTAGCTAAGCCTTTAGATACCATCTCTATCATCCTTGTCCGAACCTGACATAAAGAAGAAGATCATCAAATCAACAACCAACCTACGTCCCAGTTGGAGTAGATGTTCCTGTTACTCAAAAGGAGGGAACAGCAAAAATAAAGTAAATAATTCTATCAAAGAGACAAGTCACGTATATAGTTTTTATTTTGTGGCGACATCAAAAAGCAACTTAAAACAACTAGCATAAGCACTAAAATATAATTGTGCTCAGAACATGTGGAAAAGACAGTTTAAGTATTAGTCCCCTCCCTTCTACTAAACATGTCAGCAGACAAGTATCTGAAACAATAGGCCTTGCAAACTAAGCAGAGTTGGTTTGCAATGTACCTCCTGATCTGACTTCTCATTTTCAAATTTGGGATAGAAAGTAGCTCTTATTTGTGCTTGTGCAAACGTAGAATTGTCCACGGTAAAACTTTCCAATAAATTACCCTTGAATAGCTTGCTCAAACCAAAACGACTCTTCTGAGATGTTGACGCTTGTCCTACTCCAGTGCCCTGGTTGAGATGTGCACTTTTATCAACAGATGTTTCTTCAACTTGAACCGCAGTGGCTCCGCTCATTGTCCCGTAAGAATTGGGCTTCCAGATTGCATTTTGACCTTGAATGGGGACCTGATTTGGCAATTGAACACTACCAAACAGAATCGGTTGAACAGACGCATTGGCCGGGCCGTGTTTTTCACTGAAACTCAACCCATCAAGTCTCTTAGTGATATCTTCAACGACAGAAACAGATGAACCCTCCATATCAGTAGATATCCTGTTGGGTTTTGGCTCTTCTTTCCATTTTTGTTCCTTGCGAGCACCCTTTCCCTGAAAAGTTTGCAAAAATTGAAATCATAAATTAATCCACGAAAATAAGATCAAGAAAGCTATTCAAAATTACTACCCGTAATTTACTAAGGAAGGCCCTTAACGTCGTAAGGATTACCAACATTGCAATGTATTAATAGCAGTTGGAACATCAATACGTCCATTCAGGATTCCACATTAGCCTTACATGACAGACTACATAAGCAATTCTAGCGGGCAAACAAATACTAAAATTATTTGCTATAACATTGATATTGATGTAGGACCAATAGAAAAGAGATAAAATAGACATATAAGAAGAGAATCAAAATATAGAAAATAAAACCAGAGAGAGAAACACAGGATTTTAGAGAGAACGAGAACTCGAGAGTGAGGAGAAAGAAAGCTGAAACTCAATATACACTCATCAACCATAACTCTACTGAAAATAAAATCAATAAACTATTTAATGAGAAATGAAAATGATAAAAAGAAAAACGTGACCTGGGTTAGATATTTTTAGTAGATAAACGTAGTCCTAAAGTTCAAGACTAAATACTGAAGATAATGTAGAGAAAATACATGTGTGTGTTATCCCACATGAAAAATAGATGAGAATGTGAAGTGGTTTATATACATAGAAAGATCCAAGACCTAATAGGTTAATCTTTTGGGTCAAGTTGGGCTCCTGAAACGTGTTGGACCAGTTTCGCATGTGGTGTCTCCCCAACAAATGGTATCAGAGCCGATGATTCATATGGGTCAAGCAATCACACTAAGTTGCAGTTCCCACGTTGTCTCGTATGGAGAGTTGGTGTTCTCGCAGGTGCGCGGATGGTGGAACATTTAGTACATGATTTCGGCTCTCTTTCCCATGTTTGAGTTAGCTCCCGTTTAGAGTGTGATGTTTGGATGTGTCGGCGACTTAAAACCTTAATTCGAGGAGAAGCTCGGTGAACACACATGAAGGAGAAATTATTGAGAAAATACATGTGTGTTGTCTCACATAAAAAATAAATAAGAATGTGAAGTGGTTTATATACATAAAAAGACTCAAGACTTAATAAGTTAACATTTTGAATCAAGTTGAACTCTTAAAGTGTATTGAACCAGTTTCACATCATCAGTGGTGTCTTCCCATTGAACCAGTTTCACATGATCAGTGGTGTCTTCCCAAGACCACAACTTGCAGCTACTGCAAATAGCAACAACATAACTCATCTAGAGCTATTTTTGGCACCAAAGAATCATCTTTGACCGCAGCACAAGAATCATCGCTCGTCAATTTAAAAAAAATAGCACAATATTGCAGGAATTCATCATAAACTAGGGAAAAAACGATCAAAATGATCAGCAAAACAGGCTACGAATGAACTAAAAAATCACCAGTAAGGCAAAACAATAAACGAGAGAGTACCTGATTGCAAGACATGGCGGAAGGAGAAAGAGAAGTCGAAATAGCGGAGGAGAAAGAAAGGGAGCGAACTAGGGTTACGAAGGAAGGGGAAGAGCGAAGGAAGAGGAAGCTTCTGAGCTTGAAGGCCGTCGATGGAGAAGAACGCCGAAAACGGAGAGGAAGAGAGAGAGGGCAAAGAATAATCCTCTGCGACGCCGACATTTAATTGGTAGTGTAGGCCCTTTTGACCACGTTTTATTGTATTGGAAGAGAGTAGAAACAGGACGAAAATGAGTTTTTCAGATGTAGAGAAACACACACGCCACAGCGGCTTCTGAGGCTCGCTGTGTGCTGTGTCATTCGCTCACTCCTTAACAGCGGGAAATTTCCAATTCCACAGTTCTGGTGTGCAAACGCAATTAATAAATGTTGAAGGGGCAAATGGGTAATCTGAGTTTTTACCGCTGTTGCCGGCGACGATGTCTTTTGTGTGTACGACTCTCACCGTGATTTTTTTCTTTCCGTTTCGGTCGAACGACGCCCACATTTCATCACAAACTTTGATGAATCTTGATCAAACGGCCGACTCAAAATAATAACAATATTAACCGAATTTTGCTAACGCTTGATACTTGTTCGGGAATATCATGACTAGCAAATTCATGCTTTCTTCCTGTTGCTAATAAAAAGCAACATGTATTCTCAAAAAATAAAAAATTAGCTTTTGATTCGAGTTTTCAATTTAAATTTATATGTGATTTTTTGTAATAATTTTTTACTGTAACGTAAATGGTTAAATGTAATTTTTTATAAAATTTTTTTATTATAATAAATTAAAATTAAAAACTCAAATTGAAAAATTGAACATACTTACATGGGATTAGTAGGGGTCCGTTGCCGTGCTAGGTTTTCAAATTCTCTGTCGTTTATTCGAGTAAACGATATGAAGCATTTACTTTTCAACTATTGTTTTATGCAGCCATCATGTCGTTCAACTTAAAACTATAGCAACGGGAAAAACAACAAAAAAGAAAAACAGAGAAACGACATGAATCTTAACACGACATCCGGTAAAAGTCGACAACACAATCAAAAGGCAACAATAAATAGAATCCTTTATTTAAGAAGAGATATAGAAACGACAGAAACATTAACTACAGACAAGAAAATTGGGGGAAAAAACGACGAGAAAAATGAACGAAAGCAATATTTGGAACAAAAACAACGGATAAAAACTCAATATTTATTTTATACAAATCTAAAAAGAAATAAAATGCGACAGTGTAAATAAAAAATGACAACAAGTAAAACAGCAGAAACATTAAAGAAACGACGAAGTTGTTTGCCATCTTTACGAATAGAGCAGACGATTGTATTAGGCAAAAAAATTATGTACGTATTACATTTTCAAATTAAGCTATTCAAAGCTTGTCGTTACCGGTGTTGTGATCTTCTACAGAGCCGGAGTCTGCAATCTCTTGTGGCTCGCGAAATCGGGATCTGAACCCAGTGAATTTTTTGCCCAGCTTGTTGGGGTTAGTGGAGGTAAGGATGAAAATTTCAGACATTTTTATCAATATTTTTGTGGAAATTTCTATATATACTGATATGAAAATAGGAGTATGGTATCTGTTGTGTGAGAAAATGTGATGGACACCTGGACCAACGACGCCACGACACGTGGCTATACTTACTTTCCGCCGAGCACCCAACCCTCGACGCTTCGTTTCCCTCAAGATCAGCTATAGAGCCCGAAGATGAAGTCCATGATTAGGGCAACGACCCCATGAGGCGTCGACGGTTGATTCCGCCTGGGTCGACACGACAAGATCCATCGACAGCAGAATATATCACTAGAAGGGGCGAGAAAGGTTAAACAACCACTGACGACGAGGGGAACGTCCCTTTTCGACATGATAGGTTACATGCAAAGATAAGAGAAGTCTGACAGCATTAATTGCAAGTTTACAAACCGCCCCCCAGGGGACAGAAAAGCATTACGGAGAGTCACAGAGTCGTAATAGAAGACTAATTGGTTGAGTGAACAGTACTAATTAGTGGGCTATGTCTGGACCTAGAGCACTTGAGTGTTCCTACCTACGAAGGAAACCCACCCAGCGAAGGAAGCCCGAGTATAAAAGAAGAAGGACCCCAATAGGGAAGGGGTCCAGAAAAATTCCAAAGGAAAAAGAACGAGAGAGAGATAGTATTCATTGTAAACTGTGATCTCTACAAAAGAAATATAATATATACAGTGGATGTAGCTCTAATTTTATAAAGTGAACCACTATAAAATTCTCCTTATTCATTTACATATAGTTCATTCAAACACAAAAATACTTAAATCAAACCAGAATCCACACTTTCGTTAAACCCACAAGCTGGTAATCCAAAGGGTAACCCCAAGGTAATCTGGCGGGTTTATTGTTGACGAAATCCAACCATCAGCAATTGGCGACTCCGCTGGGGATCGGAAGCGTTCGACCCCCTAAAGTATAGTTACAAACATCCATCCACCCAAAGAGTAGTGGGATGGAAGGAGATTTACGCCCAGACGGAAATGGAGTCCCACCTCCCAACGCACCACGGCCGGATCCGATGCAGATGCAAGCCCAAATAGCCACTTTGACCGAGTTGGTACGTGGGCTAGTAACCGTGGTTGAACGATTAGACGGAAGGAACTCCATGCCGCCACTAGAGGATGCCCTAAGACCACAGGGACCTGCCATGATGGAAAATCCAAATCACGGTAACCGCTCGCACATCCAAGAAGGGACCGGGGAAAGCGAGGACCATCAGGGCCCTCCTAGGCCTCGACCCTCCCATTCCTCCGGCAGCCGTTTGAGAGCTGCTGGGATCCGAGCCATCGAGGAACTGCCCCAAAATCCCAGAGGAAACCGGCCAGGAGACTCAGGGTTGATGCAGGCGGGCGGTCAGGCCAGAGGTGGGCCCATCGCTCAAAGGGCGGAAGCGCCGGGAGCTGCTGGTTCAGTTGTATCAACAGAAGAAGCACGGACCCTCATGGAACGCATGGCCAACCTGGAAAGAAGACTGATCGGGGACGTCGCAGGGCTGAAAAAGAACATCGGGCGGGTGGCCGAGGTGGTAAACGTCGACATTACGCCCAGTCGTACGCATGACCATCTGTTCACCGCGGAGATAATGGCACCCCCTCTCCCCGATAAATACAGGTCGCCGTCGATTCCACCTTACGATGGACGAGGAGATCCCGACGACCATTTGGAAATGTACACAGGGCACATGCTCTTGCACGGATACGCCGAGGAGATCATGTGCCGAGCCTTTCGGAACCACCTGACAGACTCTGCCCGAAGATGGTTCCGAACGCTAAAGCCAAACTCTATCTCCAGCTGGGATGAACTAAAGGAAGCATTTTCCCTCCAGTTCATCGGGGTTAAAAAATACATACCCCCAAAGCAGAACCTAACGACGATATATCAAAAACTGAATGAGACGTTAAGGGAGTGGCTCGCCAGATACGGCGAGGCCGTCGCCGGTACGATGGATATCACGGACAGAGAAGCCCTGATGGGAGCGTTATCCAGTATGAAGAAGATAACTCCCTTCAAAAGGGAACTAAACTGAAAACCCCCTTCCAGCTACAAAGAGTTCCTTACAAGGGCGCAATGATACATCAATGCTGAAGAAGCGGATGCCAACGACCCCGATCATAGGTCCAATAAAGGTAAAGGAGCCGAGCAGGGGTCGGCGCTATCAAAGCAAGACGGGAAGAAGCGTCGAGGAGGAGAAAGTGGAGACAAACAACCGATCCCGATGCAAGGAGCGCCGGAGGCCAAGAAGCGAAGACAGGAGGATACTCGCAGGCCTCGGCTGTTTCAGAAATACGACACCTACCATGAACTGACGGTAGGCGTCGAGGAGATCTTCAACTAGATCGACCGAGGAAACTTGCTGCGCCGACCTGGACCAATGAAGTCGGATCCTAACCAAAGAAACCAGAAGAAATTCTGTAGGTTCCATGGCGAGGTCGGCCACCACACGAATGATTGTGCTGACCTCAAAGATGAAATCAAAAGAATAATCCGCGAGGGAAGGCTGCAGGAATTCAGGGCTGAACGAAGACCTCGCAACAACGGCCATGGCGGGCAAAATGACGGTCGACGCCGAGAGGAGAACCACCGCCCGGAAGATCGGGAACCAGTCGGCGTCATACGAACGATCCTCGGCGGTCCTTACATAGGAGGAGACACGCGGAGGTCGCAGAAGGACTACGCCCACGAGGCCAAGGGGGTATACCAGGAACGGTTCTGGAACGTCTCCGCCGTAAAAATCCCGAGGCAAAGCCACACTGACGTGGCCTTCAATGAGGATGACGCCAGCGGAGTCCATTTCCCCCCACAACGATGCACTGGTGGTGGAAGCAGTGATCGAAAACCACACCGTGTGTCGAATCTTGGTGGACAATGGAAGTTCGGTGGACCTCTTGTATTCTGACTGCTTGGAGAAAATGGGGATCCACGAGGGACAGTTAGAAAGAACCACCAGGCCACTGTACGGGTTCACGGGAGACTCCATCATTCCTCAAGGTACTATCCGACTACCTATAACCGCCGGAGAAAAACCCCGACAGGCAACAACGATGGCCAACTTTGTGGTCATCAAAGGAGGCTCCCAATACAACGCAGTAATCGGGAGACCAACCTTCCAGGCATTAAAGGCAGTAACCTCCGTCTACCACCAAAAGGTCAAATTCCCCACCCCAAACGGCGTAAGAGAAATTAAGAGCAACCAGTACGAAGCTAGGATTGCATACTCCGATGCCTTACGCGGATATGACCAGCCGGGAAGACAGGAAATGAGGATGGTTCAACAAGGCCTCGTTGAGGATATAGACCCCCGGGTTCAAGAGGAAGTTACTTGGTCTCAGCCCGTCTAACAGTTGGAAGAAATCCAGATTGACGAAAGCGGAACCACCAAAATACTAAAAATAGGTTCGGACTTGACCCCACCGCTCAAAAGCAGGATTGAAAATTTCCTCAGGCAGAACCTAGATGTCTTCGCCTGGAGCCACTCTGACATGGAGGGGATCGACCCCAAAGTAATGAGTCATTCCCTAAACGTCGACCCCACGTATCCTCCCAAACGCCAAAAACGGCGACCAATGAACCCTGAGAGGTACGAAGCGCTGAAGGAAGAGGTCGACAAGTTAGTCAACAATGGATTTATCCGGGAGGCGCATTATCCACGTTGGGTATCTAATCCTGTCTTGGTAATCAAACCCAACGGGAACTGGAGAACGTGCGTCGACTTCAGCGACCTCAACAAAGCATGCCCAAAGGACGGCTTCACACTCCCTCGAGTAGATCAAATGGTCGACGCCACGACGGGGCACGAAATGCTGAGCTTCATGGACGCTTACTCCGGATACAATCAAATCCTCATGCATCCAGCCGACGAAGAGCACACATCTTTCATAACCGATAGGGGTCTCTACTGCTACAAAGTGATGCCTTTCGGCCTAAAGAATGCAAGGGCTACTTACCAAAGGCTAGTAAATAAAATGTTCACTCAACAAATCGGCAAAATGATGGAGGTCTACGTCGACGGCATGCTCATAAAAAGCGCCAGGGCCAGCCATCACGTCGATCATCTGGGAGAAATGTTCAACATATTGAGAAAATACCGCATGAAACTTAATCCCCAGAAATGCGCCTTCGGAGTCGGGTCGGGAAAGTTTCTCGGGTTTATGGTCAGTAACCGCGGGATTGAGGCCAACCCTGAGAAGATCGAAGCTCTACAAGATATGCGGTCACCAACAAGGCCAAAAGAGGTGCAAAGATTGACAGGTTATGTCGCCGCCCTAAATAGATTCATATCGAAAGCCACTGACAAGTGTGTCCCCTTCTTCGACGCTTTGAGAGGAAACAAGCACTTCGAATGGACACCACAGTGCGAGGAGGCCTTCCAAAAACTGAAGGAGCATTTGGGCAAACCTCTAATTTTGTCAAAATCAAACGCTGACGAAGAGCTCAACCTATACCTCTCCGTGTCCCAACACGCCGTGAGCTCCGTACTAATAAAGGAAGAAGGGAAGGTACAATTGCCGATCTACTATGTGAGTAAAAGACTCCTCGACGCCGAGTCGAGATACAGCGAAATGGAACGTCTAGCCCTTACCTTGATGATAGCTTCGAGAAAGCTTCGGCACTACTTCCAATCCCACACAATACGAGTTCTCACAAACCACCCGTTGAGACAGGCCTTACAAAAGCCGGAAACGTCCGGACGGCTCCTCAAATGGTCGGTAGAACTGAGCCAGTTTGATATAAAATACATGCCGAGAACCGCTATTAAAGGTCAAGTGCTCGCCAACTTTCTGGCTGAATTCTCTCACAGGCCGACCTACACCCCATCTGAAGAAACCGAGGTTGCAAGATGGAAACTTTACGTGGATGGGGCGTCGAGCGAAAACGGATCAGGAGCCGACGTCTTACTAATCAGCCCCGAAGGCCACAAGATTACCTCGGCGGTATGGTTCAAATTTAAAGCATCAAATAATGAGGTGGAATATGAAGCCCTAATTGCCGGACTACGTTTAGTGAACCACTTAAAGGTCGAGAGAATCAGCGTCTACAGTGACTCCCAGCTAGTCGTCACGCAAATAAAGGAGGAATATCAAGTGCACAGTGAAAAGATGGGGACATATCTAAGAAAGGTAAAAGAGGAGCTCGTTAAATACAAAAACTACGAGGTACTCCAGATCCCACGAGCCGAAAATGCAAACGCGGATGCACTGGCAAAGCTGGCTTCGTCAAAAGATGCCGACACACTAGGCGTCGTCCCCATTGAAGAATTGGAACGGCCGACCATCGAGGAGCACGCCGAGGCATTTAGTGTCCAAGAAGGAGAAAATTGGATGACACCACTCATACAGTACCTAATGGACGCACAGTTGCCAAATAGTAAAAACGAGGCCCGACGGATCAGGTATAGAGCCGCCAGGTACTTATTATACGATGGCCTACTCTATCGACGAGGCTACTCAACACCTTTACAACGGTGCCTAGATGATGCCGAAGCCCAGAAGGTCCTCCAAGAAATACATGAAGGGATCTGTGGCAATCATACCGGGGGACAATCTTTAGCGCTAAAGGTTTTGAGGCAAGGATACTACTGGCCCACGCTCAAGAAGGATGCTTTTCAGTACGCCCGACGATGCGATAAATGCCAAAGGTATGCCACAATTCCTAGAGCACCCCCGGAAAAGCTAACTTCCATTCTCAGTCCATGGCCCTTCGCCAAATGGGGGATTGACCTAATTGGGCCATTGTATCCTGCACCTGGGGGGTTGAAATTCGCAATCGTTGCGGTAGACTATTACACAAAGTGGGCAGAGGCTAAGGCCCTAACCACTACCACGGAAGCAACCTGCACCAAATTCATGTGGGACCACATCGTGTGCAGGTTTGGGGTCCCCCACTCGATAGTGTCCGACAACGGGAAGCAGTTTGACAACGCCGCGACACGCAGATTTTGCGACGGTTTGGGCATCCGAAAAGACTTCTCGGCACCAATCCATCCACAATCAAATGGGCAAGTCGAGGCCATCAATAAAATACTCAAATATACCCTAAAGAAGAAACTCGACGACCTAAAAGGGAGATGGGCCGAGGAGCTTCCCAAAGTTTTGTGGGCATATAGAACAACAAGCCGAACTACGACGGGAGAAACACCTTTCTCCATGGTGTATGGCGTCGAGGCGGTACTTCCCATAGAAATCAAAACGCCAACCCTAAGAACTGTTGTCCACAACGACGAGGATAACACGGAGGGCATGAACGGAGAACTCGATTTATTGGAAGAAAAGCGACTCGACTCCCAACTACGTCTCGCCGCTTATCAGCAACGGACAGCGCGATACTACAATAAGAAAGTTCGGCAAAGGAGGTTCATCCCGGGAGACCTAGTATTAAAAAGGGTGACACAAAGCACAAAACCCAAGAATACTGGTCCCTTGGGCCCAACTTGGGAAGGACCATATCGCATAAGGAGAATGCTACGACCTGGCACCTACGTATTAGAAAACCTCAACGGCAAAAAGGTTCAACACCCATGGGACGCTGAGCAACTAAGGTTGTACTACCAATAATGTATAAAGTTGTTATGCATTTTTTATTACACATTCTTTGCAAATATAGTAAATTGATAGGTTTTCAGCATGAGATAGATTGACCCCTTAATAACGTGTCTGCTTAAAAAAAACCCAAGGGTGTATTTAACAGACGCGGGGGGAATGAAGGCGCTTGAAACACTTAGTGAAATTCTAAGGAATTTCCTAAGACGACGACCCAAAGGGATAAGCTCGACGTCAAATCCTCCAAGGAGGAAAGACATAACACTTAGTGAAATTCTAAGGAATTTCCTAAGACGATGACCCAAAGGGATAAGCTCGACGTCAAATCCTCCAAGAAGGAAAGACATAACACTTAGTGAAATTCTAAGGAATTTCCTAAGACGATGACCCGAAGGGATAAGCTCGACGTCAAATCCTCCAGGAGGAAAGACATAACACTTAGTGAAATTCTAAGGAATTTCCTAAGACGACGACCCAAAGGGATAAGCTCGACGTCAAATCCTCCAAGGAGGAAAGACATAACACTTAGTGAAATTCTAAGGAATTTCCTAAGACGACGACCCAAAGGGATAAGCTCGACGTCAAATCCTCCAAGGAGGAAAGGCATAACACTTAGTGAAATTCTAAGGAATTTCCTAAGACGACAACCCAAAGGGATAAGCTCGACATCAAATCCTCCAAGGAGAAAGACGACACTTAGTAAATTCCAAGGAATTTTTGAAAGAGAAAGGAAATCAATAATTATGAATCAAGGTATGAACAAAACCCATTGCCTTTATATATATATATATATATAAATACAGATAAAAAAAAAAGTAACAGAAAAAAAATCTGAAAGCAATAACAAAAAAAAATGGGGTGACAGAAGATAGTTCCTTAAGCCTCGCCGCCACCAGCCGCTGGCTCCTCGCCGCCACCAAGGAAGGGAGCGTTTTCTTCATCGCCAACAGGAGGGGGCACTTCCTCGTCGCCAGCAGGAGTAGGCGAGTTGTAGAGGAAGCCCAAGTCCCAATCAGGACGCTCATTTTTTATCAGATCAACAATTTGCTGACTCGCCGACTGGAAATCATTATTGCGGATGTCAAGGAGCTCTTGAGAAGCCTTGAACTCCTCAATAATCTGCGCCCGTCTGGCATCGAAGGCTGTCTCGGCCTCCATCTTCCCGTCGACCTTCCTCTTGGAGTAGCGATTCTCAACATCCACGATCGCCCCAGCCAATTTCTTTTCAGACGAGTCAGCCCGTCGAGTAAGCTTTGCGACTTCAGCCTTCAACTTGGTTACTTCACTGTCCAGGCTAATCAGTTGGGCCTTCGCCAAATCTCTCTCCTCGACGGCATCATCCCTGTCCTTCTTGGCTTCATCGACGAGTGACTGAAGCTTGGCCTCCAAATCGTCCATCTCGTCCTTACGCTCCTCGACCTTGATTAGGTCAAGGAGGTTAAGAAGGGAAAGGACGAGGCTCTGGGAAATGGTAAGAAATCAGGAACAGCCAAAAAAAAGAAAAAAAAAACTTAACTTACGTGGATCTGGAAGGAGATCTGCTTGCATTGGCGGTCGACTATGGAAAACTGGGATGCAGCGACCCAATGGGGCTCAAGGAACGACTCCTATAAGGCCTGGAAGACGAGGGAAAAGCGAGGGGGGAGTTTTAGCATCGCCCCGACCTCGGCATCAGAAATATCTGAAACCTGGAAGTTCGCGTCCGTAATCTTCCCCCCCGGCATCAGTATGCGTTCTTTTGGTGTCGGGGGTGCGCGGACATCAGGAATGGGCACTACCGGTGTCCAGGTCTTATCAGTCGACGCCTGGCTAGGGGCCGACTCCTCAGTACACCTCCTCTTGTGCTTGCTCTTTTTGCCCTTCGGTGCAGGGCAGGAAGAGCCGGTCTTCTCCTTCCCCTTCGCTGAAGGCTGTTGGCCTGACGGGGGCTGCGGGACGGACGGCGGCTGTTCACTCGGCGCCGGCCGTTGGCCCCCAAGAAGCTGGATCCTCAAAGATGCCATCTCTAGCAAGAAAAAGATGGTACCGTTAGCATTAGGAGAGCACGAATCTTAATTCAACAAGGCGTCGAGAGAAGTAATTACCCTCGTCGCTTAAATGGAAGTATGAGCGAACGACGTCGAGATCCGAAGGGTTTGGAAGGTCGAGAATTAGGCCAGCAGTACGAAGGTTCTCCTTGGTCAAGAGCGTGTCGATGTGGCGAACCTCCGACGAATAGGAAAAAGCTTTCTCGATCCTCGCCAAACTGTTACCGGAAAACTTTGGCCGGTCCTGGTTAACTGCGACACAGAGGACTCCTCGTCAACATATGAAAAGGGGGTCAGGTCAGATAAAAAGAAAATTGAGGGGCTTACTCATATTTCCAAACGCCGCCTGCACCAGCCTTCGGCGGGGCTGGCGGTCGTTGGGATGGAAATTAAAGGGTCCACGAATCATGAAAAACATGGGCTTCCACCCATGTGACGACGAGGGGATGCCCAGAATAAGCTTCCCAAACCTAGGCTGAGCCCTCCCATGGCCGCTCAGAAAGTACCACCCATCGCACTTGGCAACGTGGCATAACTTGTACATAAATCGGAACTCGTCCAGTGGGAGTTCCATGTCGAACTTCTGGTTCCATAGAATCCAGGCTCCCGCAAAGCAGTACCAGAAGTTTGGCGCTAATTGGGCAGGAGAGATGCCGTAAAAATGGCAATAATCTTTTACAAAGGGATGAATTGGGAGAGTCATCCCTGTAGTTACCGCTCTTGTGTAGACCGGAAGGTATCCGGTCGGCGGCATGCTAGTCCTAAAATGCTTATCCGGGAGGAGGTACTCGAACCACCTCCCGTCAATGCATCCCTCCTTCACAGCCCGGATGATATCCTTATTTCGGACCTTCAACGCCACATCATCGGCTGTAAAGGAGGGCCTATCTAGGTCTCCGCTCGTGGAAGCCATTGTTGGTTGCCCGAATCGAATTCGGGTGCGGAAGCGCGGTGGTGCGGGGAAGAGGCGGATCGTGTATAACAAAAATTTTCATAAAACTTTTGAGATACTCTATAGATTATATTAATTTATGCACGAATAAATTAATCTCATTAACTTATATATATCAAGAACTCAATCAGAAAAAATACCTGGAAGCCGACTCGGATGATAACTTGAGTTCTTTGACCACGAACAGTCCTTGCTCCAATCTTTGTGTTTAGAAAACCAATGTCTTCCACATCAATTCCTAGAATCCACGAAGATGTGTGTGTGGGCACACATAAGATAAAACGGGTTACAATAAACACTCGAACTTCCACAAACACCATCACATGCACGATGTGGAATTTTTGGAGAAAAAATTTTTCCTTCCTTTCTCTCTTGAGAATTTCGGCCAGCCTTAACTCTTAGGGCATTAATTGTTTTCCAAAATTGTGTTCACAATTTTCTATCATCCTCGTATTTAAAGAGTAGAAGTCAAACTTCAAAATAGAATCAAATCTCTATCTCTAAGATAAAGCTTGTTAATTATCTCCTATTTGAATTTTAAACAAAATCTCCTCTTTTCCTCTATCCTATATGGCCGGCCATTCTAAGGGGATTCTCATCCCTGTGTGGCGCCAATATCAGATAGGGAAGGAAAAGAAAATCATCCTTTATCCTGTAGTCCAATTTTGACTCAAATTCAAATTCCAATTTAAGTCAAACTTAAATTAATTTGAATTCTAAATTGAACAACTTATCAAATAAGTTTAAATGGATAAATCTAGAGGTGTTCAAATTCAAATTTAAATAATCGCATTATTTAAATAATAATTAATTCTCAATTAATTATTTTCAAGTGTTTAATTTTAGAATTCCGTAATTCTAAAATTCCCATTTTCCCTCTGTGTCTGGCAGAATTACCAGGACGACGCGGGGCCTAATGGACCTATAATCCCGAGCTCCAATAAAATTAATAATCAATTAAACACTTTAATTAATTAATTAATTCTATTAATTCCAATAGTTACTCCACTATAAACTTGGAATTGCACTCTCGAAATTATAGATATAAATTACTTCTAAACTGTGAA
>NW_010364141.1:292449-292691 GCF_000414095.1 Morus notabilis
AATTCATATTGTGTCTGTGTCCTTGTTCCACATAATCTCATTATGCGAAAAACACTCATTCAATATCTCACCATATTAACAGTGCGGATAACACCGTTCCATTCTAAATGGGAATGACATGTATTAATAATGTTTTAATTAAAGATTCTGAACTTTAATTAAATTCATTACGAACATTGCTTTTTGATTATTATCCTTAAACATTATCCTCTCATATATAACACTTATATACAATGTTTAAG
>NW_010364141.1:292711-294090 GCF_000414095.1 Morus notabilis
TTCATAAAATATTCATAAATATATGCACATAAAATAATGAATAAACTCTTTTATTAAATAAATAATAAATATCCTATTACATCTCATGCTTCTAGGACATCATTCCCAACAATCTCTCACTTGTCCTAAAGCAGGTAGAATATGTCTCCAATCCTGAAACTTTCTAGGTATCTATGACTGATCTATATCTGGAACAATTTCCAGATCAGTTAAGAATTTCTAGAGTCAGGTTGCTTTCTTTTGCTGCTTCACAGGCTGCCACACATTAACTCTTAATGATAGAATTAGCAATCACACTTTGCCAACAACCTTTCTTGTCATGACTCATAGTCAAAATCTATGTATCCCGCGAAAGACAACTCTTTCACTAACTAATCTTATCTCATAGTTTCTTGTTTTCCTCATACACTTAAGGATGCACTACACGAGTACCCAATGATCGAATCTGGAGTTTAACTGACAACGACTGACTACTCTCACTGAATATCAAATATTCAGGCTTATAAAGAATAAGAACATCTTTTTTTTTTATTTGAAACATCTTGGTTTTGATTAAATCCATAACACTTAATAGCCTTATCAAACCTGACGTTCCATGATCTAGAAGCTTGCTTCAATCCATAAATGGATCTCTACATCTTGCAGACTTTCTGCTCTAGGGCCTTTCTCTATGTAACTCTCTGGCTGATCGATATAGATGGTTTCCTCAAGATAGCCATTCAGAAAAAAAGCTTGTCTTGACATCCATCTGCCATATCTCATATTCAAAATATGTTGTTATGGTGAAGAGTATCCAGATGAACTTAAGCATGACTACCGGTGAGAGAGTTTCCTCACAGTCAACTCCCTCTCTTTTGGGTGTAACCCTAAACCACTAGCCTTGCTTTATAAGTCTCTACTTTTTCATCCGCTCCTATCTTCTCTTGAAGATCCATTTGCATCCAATGGGTTTTACCCCTTCAGGTAGATATGCAAGTTGCCAGACTGAGTTAGAGTACATGGACTCTATCTCGAGTTTCATAGATGCTTGCCACTTTTCCTTATCAAAATCATCCATCGTAGCCTTAAAGGTCAACGGATCCTCCTTATCGTCATCAGCAGTGACGACATGTGCTTCCTCAGTATACCGGTCAGGTAACTTGCTTACCCTCCCACTACGACGAGGTGCCACAGGAGTTTGATTAGGAATCATGGTCATTCTTAGCGTTCCAACAACTCTTGTCGGCTGTGGTCCAATCTTATTGGAAAGTAACTTTTCCAGAACTGCTTTGCTTCTGGGCTTGATAACTATCATATAGTCATGCTCCAGAAACGTGGCATTTGTCAATACAAATACTTTTGATTCTTATGACTATATAAAATAATCATTCTCTTGTCCC
>NW_010364141.1:297635-298197 GCF_000414095.1 Morus notabilis
TTTTGCAAATCAATTTTGCAACTTAAATCAATTTAATCATATTAAATCGATTTTAGCGCATGGTTCTTATTTTATTTTATTTTTCTAAAACCCTTTTATAATAAATAAAATAAATAATAATAAATGCGCGTGTATATATGACATGTTATAAAACATATGCGTAGGCACATTCTATCTATATGGCATGTTATATGCATGGACATATAATATATAACTATCAACATAAAATATAAATATATGCAATCGACTATTGAGATGGATTTGACCGGGTCCCATGGAAAAATAAATTACAACTCAAATAATTACAATAATTATTTTCTTCCGTTACATCAACGGGTCTTCGATTTTTGAACTCTTCATTCTTTGGCTTCGTTCTTCGTCTTCGGGTCAGATTTCACCTTCGTCAGGGTCCCGAACTCTTCCGGGTCTGTCGGCACGCATTAAGAGGATTTTAGAAAACCTCGGGTCCATTCGGGGTCTGATTCCCGAATCTTGGTTGCCAGCTGCGCACTCTGGCCGCGCGGACTGTCCGCGCGCTGGCAGGGCGCTGAGGCGCGCACTG
>NW_010364141.1:298596-298959 GCF_000414095.1 Morus notabilis
AAAAATACCTGGAAGCCGACTCGGATGATAACTTGAGTTCTTTGACCACGAACAGTCCTTGCTCCAATCTTTGTGTTTAGAAAACCAATGTCTTCCACATCAATTCCTACAATCCACGAAGACGTGTGTGTGGGCACACATGAGACAAAACGGGTTACAATAAACACTCGAATTTCCATAAACACCATCACATGCACGATGTGGAATTTTTGGAGAAAATTTTTTTCTTCCTTTCTCTCTTGAGAATTTCGGCCAGCCTTAACTCTTAGGGCTGAAAAATTGTTTCCAAAATTTCTATAGAGAAATTTCGGCTACCTCTAAAATTAGGGCAAAAAACCATTCCGAAAATTGTCTCAAAAATAG
>NW_010364141.1:300223-338574 GCF_000414095.1 Morus notabilis
AATCGGAGCTCCTACTGGTCCAAGTACCGAATCAACCCTCAAGAGAATTATTTATCTACTTCTTTCTTAAGAAGGAATGGATTTCATCTCGTGTAATAACATTCCCGGCTACCTACTTCATCATGTCTCCAAAATACAAGGAATAGGATTCAGGATCTCAGAATCCGTACCGAGTAAATCAAAAGACACAAATCCATAAATAAGAGTCTGTTAAGAACTCAGGATTAAGATCATCCTATATATGACCATCGGTAGACTCAATTAGAATTTCTATACTTAACGGAATTATTAGAAATTCATATTGTGTCTATGTCCTTGTTCCACATAATCTCATTATGCGAAAAACACTCATTCAATATCTCACCATATTAACAGTGCGGATAACACCGTTCCATTCTAAATGGGAATGACATGTATTAATAATGTTTTAATTAAAGATTCCGAACTTTAATTAAATTCATTATGAACATTGCTTTTTGATTATTATCCTTAAACATTATCCTCTCGTATATAACACTTATATACAATGTTTAAGGTTACATAAATAACCATGGAATTTTCATTGATATTCATAAAATATTCATAAATATATGCACATAAAATAATGAATAAACTCTTTTATTAAATAAATAATAAATATCCTATTACATCTAATGCTTCTAGGACACCATTCCCAACAGCCAGGGGGGCATCCACCGTCGCAGCGGTTACTCCGCTTATGCTCCCCCCCGTAAAAGGGATCCGCTCGACCACCTCATCTATCATTCGGTCAACGCTACCGAATTCACTGCTGAAATCGTCACCCGGCTCAAAACTTCCCTTGACATCCTTGATATCCCTAAGCACAGAGCTGACACCGGAAGACGAAGAGGTCCATGAGATCTCTACCACCGAAGGGGGGTCAGAACGGACGACAGAAAGAGAATCCTCTCGACTGGGTGAACTTTGGGCCATTGTTCTGGTAATAACAAGGATAAAAAGCTAAGTTAAAACCCTAACGTCGAGAGAAATAAACGGTGACTACTCTAAGCGACGACTGGTTAGCGTCGACCATTCATACAAGAATGGTAACGACGAGTGTTCATAGGAACCGCGGGTTCCCCAGAACCCAGAAATTAAAGACAAACAGACAAAAAATGCGCGCATATAAAAGCCAGGTCATCCAGTACGACAGAATACAACAAAGTAAAGTCTCTTTAACTAAATGTTTATTCTCGTTTTCTGCATATATGTTTACGTATTCCTGGTACTCAACGGGGGAAACCCCGTGAGTACGCAAATAGAGGAAGGATCCAAGAACTTACCGGTGAAGAAGTGAACCCGGGACGATTTCGTAGTGTACCCCGGAGAATGGGAAGGATGAAGGCGGAAGTTCAGCAAGCAGGGTTCCGGTGAAAGTACGGATGTCCCGGCAAAACAGCGGCAAAAAGTTTTTTGAAGTTTCGAAGAAGGAAAAAATGATCCTCGGGTCCATGGAGAGTATTTAAAGAGTCAGGAATGAAGACCCCCCAACCGTCGGATGAAGACCCCAAAAGACCAACGGCCAGGGATCACTCTCCGTATCTGACGGTAAGAGGAAGGGCGGAAAATTGAAAAGACGCGGATCCGACGGCCTATATTCGTTTTCTTGAAACACGGATACTCATCATTATGCCAAATCAATCGACGCGACGGTTATACACCCAAAGCACCCAGACCATCATTGCGGACGGAGGTTCGGGACCGATTTCCCACACCCGAAGCACGGAAAGGACAAACCGAACCTAGAGCTCGAAGCCGCCTAAAAAAGGAGCCCTCGACCTGGGGGTGGCTGTTGTGTGGGAAAATGTGATGGACACCTGGACCAACGACGCCACGACACGTGGCTATACTTACTTTCCGCCGAGCACCCAACCCTCGACGCTTCGTTTCCCTCAAGATCAGCTATAGAGCCCGAAGATGAAGTCCATGATTAGGGCAATGACCCCATGAGGCGTCGACGGTTGATTCCGCCTGGGTCGACACTACAAGATCCCTCGACAGCAGAATAGATCACTAGAAGGGGCGAGAAACGTTAAACAACCACTGACGACGAGGGGAACGTCCCTTTTCGACATGATAGGTTACATGCAAAGATAAGAGAAGTCTGACAGCATTAATTGCAAGTTTACAAACCGCCCCCCAGGGGACAGAAAAGCATTACGGAGAGTCACAGAGCCGTAATAGAAGACTAATTGGTTGAGTGAACAGTACTAATTAGTGGGCTATGACTGGGCCTAGAGCACTTGAGTGTTCCTACCTACGAAGGAAACCCACCCAGCAAAGGAAGCCCGAATATAAAAGAAGAAGGACCCCAATAGGGAAGGGGTCCAGAAAAATTCCAAAGGAAAAAGAACGAGAGAGAGATAGTATTCATTGTAAACTGTGATCTCTACAAAAGAAATATAATATATATAGTGGATGTAGCTCTAATTTTATAGAGTGAACTACTATAAAATTCTCCTTGTTCATTTACATATAGTTCATTCAAACACAAAAATACTTAAATCAAACCAGAATCCACACTTTCGTTAAACCCACAAGCCGGTAATCCAAAGGGTAACCCTAAGGTAATCCGGCGGGTTTATTGTTGACGAAATCCAACCGTCAACAGTATCCAAGGATGAAAATGTCGATGTCAAGTGTCGACGGGGTTGTCGAGATTTTGATTCACGGATTATGTCGACAAAAATGTCGATGTCGACATATATTCAGAAAAAAATAAATAAATACATCGAGAAAACCTCAGAAATTTTTATTAAAATTGTATAAAATACTAAAATAATGAATATTATTTAATTTGAACTAATTTAATAACAAAAATATTGATTTTATGGTTTAGCTTGGTTACAGTTTCTTTATATTATTGTTATCGTATCATATTTCAGTATCTTTTTATCAGTTAAATAATATTTTCACATAATTATATTTATCCCAGAGAATGAAACTCCATTACTCATATCATAAAATAAAATGGTGATCCTATTAGATTGGGTCCCACTACCCACATATCTGTATACAGTGTCAGTGTGTATAAAATTATTCATGTGCCGCTCAAATTGGCCATTGCTGAGACTGAGATGTTGCTTCTGGGAGGTCTATTGAAATTTTGAAAACAACGTGGCATCGTTTATTTTATCGATTCGAGTTTTTAATTTTTAATTTTTACAGTAAAAAGCTCTCAGAAAATATCACATCTAACTTTTTCTGCTACAGTAAAAAACTCTCAGAAAATGTCACATCTCAACTCGAATTCACGAAGTGAACGGGGCAATAATATTTGATAGAAAATTTCCAGTCGGGTTGTAAAATAATAATATTTAAGCAGAAATCGATGCTTCCCTACAAGAAGCGATAAGATCACGTAAAGAAATGCAATAGAACGGTTCTCAAGTATAAACAAATTATTGGCCGGTGTAAACAGAACCTTTTTACTCCTACCTTTGAGTTCAATCATAATGGATCACCAGAAGACTTTTTATCTTATCTCAGAAAATAGTTTCCATTGTTTTCCCAAGTAACTACAGCACTTTAGAGGGGAAAAAACACCCAAGTCCAAAAGGATGTGCAAACTGCAAACTCTCGATTCAGTCAACAATTGAAATTCCAACCAACTTGACTTTTATTGTATAATATGTGTTATTGGCAATTTCTCCATATGACTAATGTTAAGAGTCAAAACCCTGACTTCTATAGCAGCCCAAAAGCTGAAAACAAAAAATTAACATGACGCATTCACTTTCTTTTTTAACTGCTCAATGAGTAAATGAACTAGCTATATGGTATTTACACCTTTCTTTTCTCGAGTAACAAGAACAAAATTATATCTCAACCCGCGGCAGAGTCACCAGGTGTTACTACCTCATCCATCCTCAGAGAATTACCCTCTACAGGACTTTGCATTATTTCTTCAACTGTCTTGTCTAAAGGGCCTTGTGGGATTCCAAAAAGTATAGTGAAAATCTGTCTATGGCATTCATCACAAAAGTAGACATAGGTAAAATGCCCCTCGTATGGGAGTTTATGTACCGCGGCTCCTGGTATAATCCGGTGCACAAAGTCAGTCATTGACGGTGGAACAACTCTGTCATCCATCCCCTGTTGAGCATTGCGTGGAAAAAAGAGAAAAAAGAAAAAACAAATTATAACTCTGTAGTGTTGGTAGAAAAATTGAAACTCCTCACGAGCTCTATATAATGTTAAATAAGTCCAAAGCTCTGCTTAATTTGACTGAAGACATTTCTGGTTCTGAAATACATTAAAGTCCAATAATTTTGTGATTCTATAGGTTAATTAGCAGGCATCCTGTTCTTAATAACAAACATCAGCAGTTTCTGTTGACCTTTATCCATAATAATGGGGTAAAACAAAGGAAGAACAATGCCTTTGCTAATTTTAGTTATCTATTATATCCAACACAAGCTTTTCACTTATCGTAAAGTATTAGAAGAAATACGGCAAAGAATAACTTATCTGCAGAGGGGGAAAAAAAAAAGTAATGCAGATTCCTCTAACCTGCCATATGTGTATTGGACCTAGAAAGCCTATATACTCCTCCTGAGGTTCACTGATCATTGACTTAAGCCAATTAAGCATGCCTTTTCCTCGCTGTTTCTTGTGCAATTTAAGTTCCGCAAGGCTGAAACCCCAATTCGACACCTGCATTATAGCTTCCTCAATGAAGGGTTCTACATTCCCTTGCCTGATTGATTCTTCCACATCCCTTTGCCAGAATTCTTCGTGGATAGGGTCCTCTATTAAAGCTTTATCCTGAAAAAGGGTCAGAGAAATGTTCAGCAGGGTGTGGTAATTTGATAATGTCCGAAAAGTGAAAACACTATGAAACAGAGGAAGTCAACTTTTGAATCAGAATCAATGTGAAACAAGGCTTCTACATATCTTCAATGCCTCACCCTTTTTCCCAGAGACAAGGACAGCAACTTGTCAATCCGGTCATGCTTTCCAGATAAAAAGCTTCGATGATAGAAATAAGCAAGAAATCGAGGAAATTTCCAAGCTAAAAAGTACATAAATCTCTTTCTTCTGGACCACTTTTCCCAGGTTTTACGTTTCTCTTCCCTAGACATGATTGGATCGTACGGATTTACCATTGGAGCAAACATCGCTGCACCTGCAAGTTAGAGGTCAATGTAAATGCTTTATCATGACTTAGTATAATATAAATCTATCCTCCAAAAACTGTTAACTTCCAAGTTGTTGAAAAGAAAATCATACTATGTTGCTAAGCTGACCTATTGCAGTTATCCATGAAAACAAGGCTTAAAAGTGTACTGCACATAGAGGACAGATTGATACCGGCGAGTCGGTCAGGAATGTATCTAAGCGCTGTCCAAGCATGCATGCTTCCGCTCGAGTATCCCATAACCCAGAACTTGCCATCAACTCCAACAGCATTTGCAAAGAGTGACATATCCATTGCTGATGATTCAAGGCTTCGTTCAGGATGCGGGTCACTCTCTCCAAAGCCAGGAAGATCATATGTCAACAAGCGGACACCAAATTCTTCGAGTAGCGACGCCTTAAGCCCTGGTAATCCTAATTAAAAGAATAAACGAGATCGAGAATAAGAAAACAAGAATGATATATATAAAATTGTGGAACAAAAATGAGTATGTGCTTTGAAGAATTAAATTATAAAACCTGAAAGCCGTGAGGAAAGAAATGCGTGGGGAGCGATCAATGAAAATCTGGCTCTGTCAGCCGGAACGCCTTGCTCCTTATATGCCATGTATCTACCGTCAGGAAGCATTATGCGACTAGCACTAGGAGGATGTATATACACTTTCTTAATCTCTGGGGTTGGAACCACCACGGAAGGGGAAGAACGTTCCATTGTTACACTCAAAACTGCAGAATTGTTGCAATTTCAGTAAGATTTTTGAAGAGCTATATTGATAGAATCAAAAACGGTAAAGTGATTGAACAGTTATAACTTATAACTATAAACTACTATTATTGATCCAAAAGAGGGCGGAGAAAAAAGAAAAGAAAAGTGAGTTTGAAAACTCCGCATGGTGATATACTAGAGTTAGTAACAAACCACATAGTTGAAGAAGATTCAGAAATCAGAAACATTTCTTCAAGTGTGAGTCTATGACATTTGAGCAGTCTTCAAATATTAAGAAATTCAAATCAACTCAAGTCCTTTTTTTTTTTCCTTTTCGAACAAAACTGAGAAGAGATTCATAGGATATTATATATATATATATATAGTATGTGACTGATTTGAGAGGAAATCAAATCCGCAAGCTAACCAAAAATTGCAATAAAATACACAAGTAAATACAAAATTTCTGAAACTCCAGAGTACTGTTTGGTTTCCGAGAAAGTAGAGGAAAAAGAGAAAAGAAAAGGAAAAAAAAAAAGGAAAATCCACTGACAAAAGCATCATCGGTTTCCTCAAACCAAGATTCCTTCTCTCTCTTACACATACGAACACTCCGACATTCTCGCGTCCTGCTACCTACTAACCACTAAGCATCAACCTGAAATCACATTTTCCGAGCAACCAATCAAGAATTACGCACCTGCAAAAGCAAGAAAAGCAACGACCAAGATCGCGGACCAGGAATGGAGTGGGTCCTTATCCTCCGGCAAGTAGTCATTTACGAACCTCAATTTCCCACAGACCTTATCGCAAGGTCCCCGGATCCTCCTCCGGACATAGGAATCCTTCCCGAACTTCCTCACCAAGAACGAATCTCGGTCCGCCAAGCTCTGCTTCACAATGTCCCTGCAACCTTTCCCGAACTCCACGCTCATCTCGGCGACCGCCACGAGGAACTCCCTCGCGTGGTCCCTCAGGGTCTCCGACCGAGCCGCATTGGCTTCCCTCGAAACGCCGTCGTACCTCGCGCCGGCGCCGCGCAAGAGATCGTCGTTTTCGTCGTCGGTGGTCCATGGCTTAGGAGGCACGGCATCGGAATCGGAATCCGACATGTAAAAAGGTGTCGTTTGGTTTTGGTTGGTTTTAGGAAAGGTCGGGAAAATGTGAGAGCATGTGAGTGAGGGAACTGAGAAAGGCTTTTGTTTGTTGTTGTGTTGGGTTGGGTATGGTTGGTGGCAGTGGCAGAGAGAAATGGGAGAAAATGGAGGAATGGAAAGTGTTTAGAAAAGGTTGACAAGGAAAGGTGGGTGAGAGAGAAAATGGTGGATGCCGTTTTCGTTGGGTTTGGACTTTGGACTTTTGGAATTTGGCGTCTTTTCGGATGGGAAGGGGAACGTGCTGCGTTGGGATTCGGGAATGGGAATGGCTTTCTCCAACCGTTCCTTCCTGCCTTTAACGGGCTCTTATTAATTTATTTAAGAGTTTTATCATTCTTTTTTTTTTCCAAGTTAACAAAAATACTATCTATTTATATTTAAGAAATATTTGGTTAATAATTTGAGTTATGTGTGTAACAGAAAAATATTATAAAAAAAATTAAAATTTTTATGGAGAAAATATTATAATAATAGAACTTATGTTGTAATTTGAATTATGATAAAAACAATGCCAAATTTGATGAAAATCATATTACAAAAAAATATATATTATGCACGATGATAAAAAAAAAAAAAGAAGACGGATTTTATGTTTTGAACCCAATCACTAGGGTTTTTTTTTTTTTTTTTTTTTTAACTCTCTAAGCTAAAAATTTCTTAAGAAAAACTCATTCATGGATGGAACAAAAAAAAAAATGATTTGTATGGAATAAGGTTTAAGTCCTTGCAAGTCAAACACACAACTTCATTATTTTCAATAAATTCGTATATAAAACATCAAATTTTTTACCGATGAAATAGAGCCATAAAACCATCGACCCTTACAGCATTAAAGAGCGTGACATTACGCTAAAACATTGCATCTAACTTCATTTTTTTGGGCTAAAAATCAAACTCCAATTGCCATGGTAAATTTTTAGCTAGTAATGTTTAGCATTATGTTTGAGTTTAAAGAAATATAAATAACGACACAAATGGGTTTTGCCATCTATAATTATGCAACAGTTTTCATTTTCTGTCTTTTAGCCGTCACAAAACGGATGTGATGTTGCCTTAAGAATGTGACTTTCGAGTCATTTACAAAAACTTCAACCACTAATATTTTATTTTATTTTGCTAACAACTTCGACTATTAAATTACTTTCTCAAAAGAAAACAAAACAAGTTGTTCTTCTGGCAATTGACATGTCACATTTTAATGGACGGATAATACTAAATTAATTGACAAATATTTTGTCTTACTAAGTAAAAAACTAACATATGAATAGACAATCACATTATTCAATGTCCGTTTAGTTCGCTAATTCGAGTTAAAATGTGACTTTATGTGAAATTTTTTTATCATAATAAAAAAATTAAATGTGACTGTTTTTAAGAATTTTTTACTGTAATAAAACTCAAATTTTAAATTTAAATTGATAAAATAAATGAGGCCTTAATCACCAAAATTGGAGAAACAAAATTGAAAACGCCTCTACGTTATTCTGTTCTTTTTTAAGATCCGGATTTGTGGATTTGGAGTTTCGTTTTCTGGAATGGTCTGTAGTGGAGTAGTAGCAAATAAACGGCGGAGATCGTTCCACGTGTCATGCTTATACCGCTTCTACAGGTGGCGGTTAGTTATTGAAGGTGAGGGTAATAACTAATAACGGCTTCCTCCACCTTGCGCTTTCGTTTGCTTGGATTCTCTCCCTCTGTGTGGCTCTCCTCTACGTTGAGCGTGCGCTAGTGCTGCCACGTCATCAATTATTTTTAAAACAAAATTTTTAATTTCTATTTTTCATTGTTTGTTTTCTTTTTGGCCGAAATATTGTTCTTTTATATATATATATATATATATACACATATACATACATACATATTGTTGTTCCTTTTTTTATAGAATGTCTTTTTCCTTGTTTTTTTTAGTCATTTTTTTTCTTCCTTGTTTGCTCTATGTGTGATTCTGTTTTGCTTGTGTTCAGTATAAATTACTATACGGAAAATAATTTGTTCGAATATCTTATATGCGAAGTGATGGAACATTTTTTTTTTAACGAGTGATTGAACATTCGAGTCACTAAAACAATGACTAAATATTATATATATGGCAAATATACTTTTGATTTTCTTATTTTGTATTAGGTAATTAGTGCTAAGGATGTCATAATATTTTCTAATATATACTAGTTTTCAGCCAAAAAAAATAAATTGATTATATAAAATTGACAAAATCTATACAGGTTTGACTATTAAAATATATATATATATATATATATATTTTTTTTTTTTTTGAGAAAACTGTTAAAAGATCTTTTATATCAGACTATAGAATTCTTCTTTCTTTTCTTAGTTTGGCTTTAACATTTTGTTGTTTTCACAAACGTTGTAAAGTCTTTTGAAATTAGAACAAAGTAGCTTTTAAAGTCTCTTCATGTGATTATTTTCTTTTTTGACGAGATATGTGAATCTTCAAGTGAAATAGAGGTAAAAAATATCTTGAAATAAGGAATCTAATTAAATTTAAGATTATTATCACCCATGTCTTTAAAATTTTAGGGTCATATTCAATTTGTCTCAAAACTTTATAAATTTTCATTTTATTGTTTAAATTTTTAATTGTTCTCACTTAATTTCTTTGTTGAAAATTTCTGTTAAAAACAGATATAAAAAAAAAGTAATGCAGTCACATAGTCTTTTCGTTTGAATATTTATTAAAAGTAAACAGATAAAAATCACATGACTACACTTTTTTCTTTTTTCTCATATAATTTTAACAGAAATTCCTAATAACTTAAATGAGACTAATCTAAAATTCATAAAATAAGGTAAGAATTTTCAAAATTTAAAGAATATACTGGTAATAACTTAAAAATACAGGTGCCGAAAGTGCCATCGATAATAATCCTTAAATTTAAGTAAAATTTAATTCATATAAAACATACAATTTTGTGTCATTCGGGGAGACAATTTGTCACCATACATGACCAATGCTATTATACGAAGTCCAAATTAAAACACATTGTACACGTCAACTGATAACGAAAGATTACCAAATTGTAACGCCGACAAAACGATAACCTATTGACGTTAAAATATCCACATATTAGATAAAGCCCTTTTTTATTTAAAAACAATATACGAAGCCGTTTATAGTGGGGGGAAGAATAGAACAAGCCACCTCATGCGGCTTTTGGCAAGCTAATTTATTAATTTTGAAGATTTATACGGTGAAGTTTGAAAAACTGATTGTAGATTTGTTTATAAAAAAAAAAAAAAAAAAAGAGTTAATCTCATAACTTCCCTTTGAAATTTACCCTTAATTTCATTTTAATCTCTAATATTTAAGAGTCTCACAGTTGGTTCAAAAGTTTTACTTTGTTTCGATTTTTGTCCTTCTATTAACTAAATGCTAAATATTTAACGGAATATGTACAAATTAAGAATTAAAATTTGAAACATTTAGCCATCGTTTATTTCACCGATTCGAGTTTTGTTACAGTAAAAAGCTCTTATAAACAGTTACATTTAATTTTTTTGCTACAGTAAAAAGCTCTCACATAAAGTCATATATTAACTCGAATCAACGAACTAAACTGACCCTTAAAGTTTAAAGACTAAAACAATCAAAAAAAAAAAAAAATTCTATAGATAGTCTCTAATTTTTAACTATTTCTAATTTTTGTTACTAATTTACACAGATTCTATTAAATATTTAACACCAATTTAACTGAATGACTAAATGAAAATATAATAAAAACTCAAGAACTAATTGTAGGATGTTTTAAATGACATGGACCAAAGTAAGATTGAGAATACATTTTAGTGACCAAGTTCTAAGATTAACTCTAAAAACATTATCAATTTTCATATAATTTTTGTTTTAATATGATTTTAACATATCCGATGATTAAAAAATTACACTATCAGTAGGAACCTATCCTTTTAGATTTTCAAAAAAAAAAAAAAGAGGTTTATTTGGCACGTCGGTGTTGAATTTTGCTTTATACTTTTTTACCACTAAAATTTCGTTATTAATATTGTTGCATAGTTAATAAATTGCAAAGAAAAGAAAACTAATAATAGCACAATCAAATGCTCACCAAGTCACCGCCTGGCAACGCCCAAAAATATAATAAAGGATTGCATTGGTTGGTAACGAGGAGCATATTTTTCAACCAAATTTTTAAGAATATTGAAAATAATTGCAGCCTGTCAAGTGCCTCTTTTAATGCATAAGAAGTTAAAAGACAGCTTTGCGTATTTTCACACAATCCTACCCAAAGAAGCAAAATAGATTCATTTGTCAGAAATTCCCAATTGCTGACTCAACTACAACATGGACTTGTAGTATGCATTTTTTTTTCCCCTTGTAAAGTAAGGTGAAGAAAGCCAATAAAAGGAACGCATACATTTAATAATATAGTTTTCATAGAATTGGCGTTAAGTAATTATTGGTTGAAATTTAATGGAGTAGGTTTGCTGAAATAAGAAGGTTCTGTAACAAGGAATCTTTGCTAGCATTGTCCATGCATAATTTCGAATTTTTTATTTTTTTTTTGGCTTGTTGAAGCTTAGGGAAGCAACTATTATAAGGGAACTAACACTCCACTCAAAATCCTTCCTTCCACACCTACCCCATTGACACTGTTTTTTACCTTTTTTTTTTTTTTTTTTTTTTTTTTTTGAGAAAAATTGCTAGTTTCTTGAATGTAAAGGGTGGATAATAGGCGAGAGATATGAATGTGGATTTGAAAACTAGTAGAACCATTCTTTTTAAGGAGCTTTTTTGGTAGGACTACGAAAATAAAATATCGGTAGTTTTATATTTTTAACCATTAGATTTATAATAAAAACTATCTGTTTTGCATATTTTTTTTAATTTAACATGATTTTAACATTATTTAAAAAATAAAATATCGGTAGTTTTATATTTTTAACCATTAGATTTATAATAAAAATTATCTGTTTTGCATATTTTTTTTAATTTAACATGATTTTAACATTATTTAATGATAAAAAACTGACACTATCAATAAGACTGTCAAACAAGAAAAACTCTCTTCTTTCTACATAATTAAGTTGTTCGATATTGGCGAGACTAATAATTAAAAAGAAAAAGTTTACACAAATGAAACAACCGCACAACCAAAGTGATAAATTACGTTTCGACACCACAGGTAGCGAAACAAAACAAAGAGAGACCATCTCCCGTGACATTCATTCAACCAAAATCATGAATTAGCTTACCGATAAAGCAAGAGAGAGAAAGGAGATAAACAAAAAGTTAAAGATTCTCTTAAAAAAGATAAAAAGGGAAAATGAAGCCTTAAGAAGATCCCCAAAATTCGGCAGATGATCCTAAAAATTACACGTCACAAAGAGTATGGTATAGTCTCAATGATTTTTAAGTGGTCCTACTCCATTATAATAGCTGCACAACACAGCCACAGGTTGGAATAATGATGTCTAACTAATTGTCCAACTCATATTATAGCAAGAATACATCAATTGGGCATCATATCAACTTGTCTCTCTAACTTATTCGAGCCACATGGGAACCACAAGAACCCAAAGGGAAAACACAGGCACCGTATATTAATAAAAAATGAGTCTCATAATATGTGATATTGATATATACAGTTGAAGTATTTTTCCTGTCAAAACAATGCGAATTAAGCTTAAAAGAATATGGTAAATCAAAAAGGTAGTGACATGGTGTAGGTTGTATGTTGTCTCACTTGTCTCCGAAGCTTGTTAATTGCGATGCCAAGAGAATCTTTAGCAAAAGATAAATTAGCTTTCAATTGGGTGATCCGATCCTGTGTGTGCTTCTGCAGATACTTTTGAAAGGCGAGAGGATAATGCACTAGTCTATATTCTGAAGTAATGATGTTAACTTTGAAAAGGAGTTTACACAATAAAATGTGTATGGATCAAAATGAAAAAAGGCCAAACGAGTATTTGTTCCAAGAAAAATGTTGAAGAAATTAGAATGATACTAGGAGCTTCAAGAATTTGGGATGAGAAGTAAATCCAAACCAAATCTTAAAGACATCACACCCACACACGCACAAAAAAAAAAAAAAAAAAAAAAAAAAAAAAAAAAAAAAAAAAAAGAAAAAGAAAAAGAAGAAGAAGCATATAAGACTACCCAATCGATTATTTTTCTTTTCATTTTTTGTTATTGTGGGAACCTATTTTTTGTTATATTAAATTTAGGAACTTCAATTCCACTCGCAATGAATTTCCATTATTTTTTCAGCCAATGCTTTTCATTCGTCACTGCCTTTGTGTTTCCTATTGAAGGAATGATCCTTCCTATAAAAAAGAGGGTCGGTTTCAATGCAACTTTAGGAGAATTATTATGATAACTCAAGCTTGTTTTTTCCACATATTTTATTTCTCCCCGGAAGCTTGTTTTTCACATTGATTGATGGTGATCCCACATCTCAGAATCTGAATTATTAGTGGACGTTTGGTTCATGAATTCAGAACCATAATTCATAATTATTATCGATTTACGTGTGTTTTTTGTGAGAAAAATACTATAACAAGTCACAAACCATAATTCAAACTATGACACGAATCCTCATACCAAACACAAAAAGCCAAAAAAAATATTAGCTCAAGTTTCTCATATACAGTTGAAACCTTTGATATGGGGTACGGTTGACATTTTCACCCATAGTACGGGCATACGGTTACTAATCATGAGAAGAGTGGGTACGGATCCTAATATTAGTCTCTGAGTCTGGGAAGCTCCCCGACCCGATACATGAATAATAAATACATATACGTGTGTGTATATATCTAATATTATTGTAGAGAAAACTTGTGTTTGGATTTAGTTCTAAGATTTTGGTTCCTTTTTATAGGAAATTAGTAGTCATCCTATTAAATTTAACATTTTATTCAATAAAATTTGCCTTGAATTGTTATAATGTTTATTTCTTTACTTTTAATGGATTAGTGGGTCGGGTTATTTTTATTTCAGACTTTAGTGAAGCATGAGCAGTTGTTGCTAAGCAGGTGAGATCAATAACCCCGGTAACGATTGCGGATTTCATCATCAAACTTCTTCTTTAGCTCCGGATTATGCTTACAGTCATGGTATTGATCTTTTTTTCTGAAAATTGCTGAATGATCCAATAAGAATAAGACTGTAATTTTTCCATCTCCTTTTTCCAATCTTTCAGACAAGATTTTTCAATCAGCAAAAAGGGGTTACGGATTAGCATGCCTAAGTTGGAACCGTTTAGATTAGATCTTTGAAGAATCAAGCGTAAATTTTGGCTATTTCTGATGATAGATTTTGTTCCTTATTCAGAAACACCTGAAAGGAAAAAATTGTCATTCATAGTCGCGTTATTGGGGACAACAAACGCGAACATGAATTGGATCTGGATGGTCTACAAATGTTAGGGTTCGTTTGGTATGATGATTCAAATCATGATGATTCAAATCATGATTTTAGAATCAGAATTATGATTCATAATTTTTAGTTCAAATAATGATTATGAAATTATGATTCAGAATCAGGGGTTTGAATCACCTTAAATTAAGAGATAAATGGTTTTAGAATCATGATTTGAGCTAGTTTTTTACATCACATTAGATTCTGAATCATGATTTAAAATCATCCAAACTAAATATTGATTCTAAATCATGATTCAGAATAATGATTTAAAATCACTGTAAATAAACACTGATTCTGAATCAGGATTCAAAATCATGATTCTAGATCTATCTACTAAACGCACCCTTATAGTCCGTTTAGTTTGTTGATTCGAGTTAAGAAGTGACTTTATGTGAGAGCTTTTTACTGTAATAAAAAAGTTAGACGTGACTGTTTTTGAGAGTTTTTTACTATAACAAAACTCGAATCGGTGAAATGAACGAAACCTTAATAAAAAAAAAAAAAAACACGTCATAAATTTTCCTCTGTTATTTCTTACGATGGTGATGTTATATATCTAAAATGGTCAAACTCTACGATTCAGGTGGGTTCTCATACACGTCAAAGAAACATGATAAGTGATACATTCAGAAAAGAGATTTTTACCTTTCCGTAACATCATGTATGTAAATTTGTACTTTACAGACAGGTACGTTAATGCAAGGGAAATAGGGAAAACGAGTCCAGGACCAGATTATAGGGAAGGAAATAACTACTAACTATAACATAATATATTGGTGAGTACAATAAGTACAGAGAATTACCCAATTGGAGATGCTAAAGTGAACGAATGGATAATCAAGGTACTATTTCTTTACATTTGACAATAACCTCTAGAGGAGGAGAACAAATCCCAACTATCTTCATAGAAACGACACCTATAGCAAAAAAACGACAGCAATATTTTAGAAACGACAACAATTAAATTAGCAATTAGCACAATGCTATATTCCTTGCCCAAAGAGAAATTCAAGGGCTGAGTACTGCTCTCCACTTATAATATTGAAACCAAATGCAGCAAAAACATGCAAGCTTGTGAGAATCAAGGAAACTCAAAGCGTATAATTTCGGACTAGTGATGTACAAACGTCATAAAGTTTAGGGTAAATCTCACAAATAGTTTATAGGTTTACCCTCAATTTCATTTTGATCCCTTGATATTTAAAACCTCTCACAATTGGTCCTTAAAACTTATTCTGTTTCAGTTTCTGCCTTTCTGTTAATTAAGTATTTAATCTTTAAAACAATCTATGTAAATTAGGAACTCAAGTCGGAAACACCTAAGATTTAAAAATTATTTATGGAAATTAAATTTTGTTTTTTGTATTATTTTTAATTCTTAAACTTTAGATGTATTCAATTTTAATCCCTAATTTTTATATATTCTATTAAATATCTAACACCTAATATACCAGAGATAAAAACTGAAACAAAATAAACCTGAGGAACTAAAATGAAATTGTAAAATGTGTAACGTTTTAAAAGTCATACACTAAGATGGAATTGTGATAAACTTCAGAGACGCTAATGAGATTAACCATAAAGTTTATAAGCGACAAAAAACTTCCAACTCAACAATGTCCTTTAAAAACGACAAAACTTTCGAGCGACCAGAATAACATTTACATATATAAACGACGCCCGACGGTCACTCCAAATAAATAAATAAATAAACGGCCAAAGAATGATATAGCATAGAACGGCAACCGTTTTTAAACGACAATCTATCCTGCAAACGGCGAAAAAAGAAAAGAAACAAAATTTGAACGGACATTTTGTAGTAACTTTCGAACGACAATGACAATACTTTATACGAACATCGAAAACCAAATATCTGTTATCAGCAAAAATGACCACCTACAGACGACACTACCTTTAGAAACGACAGCAGTTTGCATAAACTACAATATCTTAGAAACGACAACATTATTTTTATATATAAAAAAAGCTTCCTATAAACAACAATAACACATATACATACACTATACACACACATATAGAAAGAATCCACCGTCCACACACAATTGCCCTTTATTTATCAATCTTCTACAAAAGAATAATAAAATGTGGACGTAGTCAAGTAGATGAAACGATAATTAAAGCTCGGTTCATTCGGCTAGTTCGAATCACAACTCAAATTTTTATTACAGTATTTTTTTCTCACAAAAAATTCAAATTTTGTGTTTTTTGCTACAGTATTTTATCTCAAATAGATTCACATTTTAATTTAAATTCTTAACTCGAACGAGCAATAAATTCTTAACTCGAATGAGCGAACAAGACAATAAGGCCCCGTTCATTTCACTGATTCGAGTTTAGAATTAGAGTTTTGTTACAGTAAAAAGCTCTCACAAACAATCACATCTAACTTTTTTGCTACAGTAAAAAGCTCTCATATAAAATTACATCTCAACTCGAATTAAAAACTCGAATCAGCGAACTAAACGGACTCTAAATATGCATGTAGATTAAACAAAGATAATACAGATGCCTTTAAATTATCCTTGTTAGCCTCTTCCCGCGAAATGCACCAAGAGGCCTTTAAAATACTCGTTCATAACAATCTAAGAGAGATAAAAACTAAAAACTAGACAAAAAGGGGAGGAAAAAAGAAAAATAGAGAACATCAGATCTGCAAACATTGGCCTGTCTCTTTAGTTCTTGGTTGTGATCAAAGTCGATGTCGCCGTTGATATGCAAATATAAGCCTTTCTCTTCAGTTCTTAGTTATGATCAAAGTTGACGTTGCTATTGCAGTTGTCGTCGCAGATGATTCGTTTGTTGCGGTTGTCGTTGTCGTTGCAGTAGTTGGTGCTGTGGTTGCAATTTTCCCGGTCTGGGTCCGGACTGTGGTTGCAATTGCTGTTGTGTTGCGGTTGCTGTTGTAGTTGCTGTCCCAGTTCCAGTCCTGATCCAAGTGGCAGTCGCGGTTGCACTTGTTGTTGTTGTTGCGGTAGTTGCAGATGCAGTTGATGTTGTTGTTGCGGTTGCTGTTGAAGTTGCTGTCCCAGTTCCAGTCCTGATCCAAGTGGCAGTCGCGGTTGCACTTGTTGTTGTTGTTGCGGTAGTTGCAGATGCAGTTGATGTTGTTGTTGCGGTTGCTGTTGAAGTTGCTGTCCCAGTTCCAGTCCTGATCCAAGTGGCAGTCGCGGTTGCACTTGTTGTTGTTGTTGCGGTTGCCATTGAAGTTGCTGTCCCAGTTCCAGTCCTGATCCAAGTGGCAGTCGCGGTTGCACTTGTTGTTGTTGCGGTAGTTGCAGATGCAGTTGATGTTGTTGTTGCGGTTGCTGTTGTAGCTGCAGTCCCAATTCCAGTCCCGGTCTAAGGTGCAGTCGTTGTTGCAATTGTTGTTGTTGCGGTAGTTGCAGATGCAGTTGATGTTGCGGTTGCATATGCTGTTGCCGTGGTTGCAATTGCTGTTGTCGTTGCGGTTGCTGTTGTAGTTGCAGTCCCGGTCTAAGTTGCAGTTGTTGCGGTAGTTGCAGAGGCAGTGGATGTTGCAGAGGTCGTAGTTCTAGTCCCAGCCCCGGTCCTGGGGGCAGATGCTGTTGCAATCCCAGTCCCGGTCCCAGTTCCGGTTGCAATTGCTGTTGTTGTTGTGGTTGCGGTTCGGGGTACAGTTCCAGTATTAGTTGCGGGTGTGGTAGCCTAACCCGTACGATGTTAAGTTCGTCCCAGATTAGACAGAAACAAGTTGCTCTCTTATTCTTCCATTCAGCTCCACAGATATAGCAAAACTCGTATTTACATCTGTACAAAGAAAGGCGATAATGCCAACCAAAAAGATAGCAACATCAAGATCAAAGGGAAAAGAAAATAAAGCACCTGCAAGTGATGTGGTAGCAGCCTTCTAAAAGCTCAACCATATGGTTGCACTTTGCACATTGACGCCACCGTTTATTTGTCGCAAGAGTCTTCAGCATTTGTTCATCTCCATGTTTATGGGCATTAAGTCTCCTGTAATCGTCGCAGGTCATGGTGTAGTGCCACGGAACTTTGCAATTGATACAGAAGAACTTTCGACATTTCATGCATTTCCTCGCACCAGATTGTTCAGCACCAATAAACGAGGCCTTGGTATATTCCAAAACCTCATTTTTTGACATTAAGGCAGAGCATTTGGGTTCTGGGCAGTAAACTTTCTCAGTAACAGGAATAGCAGATTCTTTTATGCGTTGGTCCATAATCTCCACTAGGTTAGGAGGTATAAACTTTGCACAACTATCAATGGCCACCTCAGAGTTACAGCCATCGTGAGGGCACTTTGCAATCTGCCCATTATGCATTTTCGCTTCAACATGTTGTTTCATACAAGAGAAACAATATCTATGTAGACAACCATCAATGGAAAACATCTGAGCAACATCAGTATCTTCAAAACAAATTAGGCAAGTTTCTTTCAAAGTCTGTCCCTTTCCAGATTCTTCCGACCAACTTATTTGAGTAACAATAGCTTCTCGTGCAGATTCGAACACGAACTTATAAATGTGGTCATGGGTTACAAGCGAAGGGCTGCAAAAGGTAAACTTCCTCTGAAGAAGAGCCACTTGATTGACCAACGCTGCAATTTTGCCGTCTCTTGGTGGTAATGTATTGCTAACCTGTATAAAGACAACCACCTCTTCATGAGACATACGAATGGCTAAAAACACAACTAAGAACAAGTAACAGTAAACAATTAGAACACCAACATTTTTGTTTTCAGAAAAAAAACTGAAAAGTAACTTCTTTTATATCTCAAATAGTCTGCTAAAAAGAAAGAAAAAAAGAGAGAGAAGTTTCTAATCTATGTGGTAGGACATGAAAAGAAGCGCCATCATCGGTGTTGCTCTATTTTTTAAATGTCAAAATTCATATTAAAATCTATCAGTTTTGCATTCATTCTTTTTTATTTTTGTATTCCAACAACCAACACGACACTGTGCCCATAGTCAAATACCGCTCCTTAATGTACAAAAACAAAATTCTCCATTCAATATAAGAAAAACATCCAAACAGAGCCACTACCTAAAGAAAAACAATCAAATAAAAGATGTTGAAGTTTGAGAAAGACTAACGTAGTGGAAAATCGTGTAGTCATCACAGCAAAAGGTAATCATGTTGAAACCAAAGGCGAGAGCTTTATTAAGGCCTTCAACAAGAGCCTCAAGCTCCGCAGCTTCTCCGCTTATCATCTCAGCGCCATCAAAAGCTTCCAGATTCTTCCTGGCGTGGAAGAGAAGGTTGTCATTGTGATCGAAAATGGCGATCCCAGCGCCGGCCACCGGCACGTTCGACTCCTCGCTCACCAAACCCTTGAAATACAATCTCAAGTCCTCGGACTCCGCCAAACGTTTCGAAGAAGAAGCCAACGACGAAAAACCGGAATCACAGGACGAACCGTGCGGCTTCTCATACCAGTCTCCGTACTTGCTCCGGTAGTCCTCATCGGCGAGAGTCAGAACGTCGTTCGCCAACCTCTGATCGTGAATCCGACGGTCCAGATTCTCTCTCGCGCTACTCGTCTCCGCCTCGCTGTGTTTCCGGTCCTCGTACTCCTGCATGTAGCTCTCCATGTCTCTTAGCAGAAGCGTCTCGGCGACGCCCAAAACTTCGTCGTTGTCGCCCGTTAACGGGACGACGTCGGTGCGGTCCCCGGACGGCGGCGAGGCAGTCAATCCCGACGGCCTGAATGCGAAAGAGGCGGCTATGGCTTCCTGCATTTGGATTTGGAAGGCGAAGTCGAGGTCGGACTCGAGGTTTTTTGCCGCCATGAGTTCTCGTCGTTGGTCCGCGAGTATGTGCTGGAGCTGGAGATCATCTGCCTCTGTATTCGTCGCCCTGTTTTGTTTTTGTTTTTGTTTTATTGTTTTTGGTTTTTTTTTTTTTTTGGGTGTTTCTATTTCTTTTACTGTTAGATTTATTTGCACTGGAGGAAGAGAGAAACGTGGGATTACCCACAGAATATGGAGTGTGGAGTGTGGGTAGTTCGGTGATCAACGCTAGAGTCTCGGTAGAAAAGTATTAAAAGTGGCGTCTTATACAAGAAAACGATGGGGATGTCGCATAAGTCTGAACAAACTTGTTTAGGAAGTACTGGTTTTAATCTTTTTAAGGGAGATTCTGTAAGTTAATTTTACTGAGTTTAAAATTTAAGTTTTATTATAAAAACGGTTATATTTAATATTTTTTATTATGATAAAAAATTTTTGTATAAAATTATATTTTAATTTAAATTAAAAATTTAAATCATTAAATTAAACGAGTCTTTAATATATCAGTAACTTAATTTTTTTTAACCGTTAATTTAAGTATTTTTTTTATTTTTATATAATTTTATACAAATCTAATGAATAAAAAACATAATCTAAATCTTTTTTTTTATTTTTTATAAAAAAGAACAAACTTGTTTAAGGAAGTTTCGTATTATTCTGTGCCCTGGGCGAATAATTCCGAGAGATAATTGCACAGGTCAAATTTTCACATTAAAAATCAAAGATATGGGAGTTTAACATAATTCTTAAAATATTAATGTAATAATAAAAATTATATGATAATTATATAGGGTATTTTCATTTGACTTGTGTTATGCGTATGAAAGAAAAATACTATAATAAAAAAATTAAAATTAAATTTTTATAAAAAAAAATACTGTAATAATATGACTTTGACTAATGTATTCTTTAATACTAGTTTTTTTTTTCTGACTTGAAAAAACTTCAAAGATAATTGGCCTTGTTCATTTTACCGATTAGAATTTTGTTATAATAAAAAACTCTCAGAAACAGTCACATCTAACTTTCTTACTACGGTAAAAAATTAACATAAAATTACATTTCAATTCGAATTAAAAATTCAAATTAGCTAACTAAACGGACCAATATGTTTTATCTCTCACAATGCTTACTCACAATTCTATTCTCATAAAAAAAATAGTAATTATTGACTAACACCTGTGACCTGATAGGGGTTACCGGGCCCCGTTCATTTCACCGATTCGAGTTTTGTTACAATAAAAAATTCTCAGAAACAGTCACATTTAACTTTTTTGTAACAGTAAAAAACTCTCACATAAAATCACATATCAACTTAAATTAAAAACTCAAATCAGCGAACTAAACGAGCCCCTAATAATTCATTAACCTTGAGCCAACACCAGCCCTTCACATTGTAGCCATCCCCAATAAAGAATACACTCACAATAGCCTTCCAATTATCGGCTGCAAAAGGAACATAAATATGCACGTAGATGAATTTTTTTTTTGGTACATAAATGAAATAATGGATTAGTATGTATAAAAGCCTTTTAATTATCTTCTACAAAGATACTACAGGGTTGCTCTTTTATATTTTTGAGTTAAGGTGTTGTTCTTTTATATTTTTGAGGTGATTTGAGTAATGATCTTAACTTGAGTTTGAGTTATAACTTGAGTTGCAGTTGTAACTTGAGTTTGAGTTTAGATATGCACATTTGAGTTATGATTTAAATTGAAAATCTATTTAAATTTGTGTTTAAATAGACCAAAACATAAATTTGTATTTAAATAATATTTTAATAAAAATTCAATGGTAATGAAAAATTTTAATGAGGTATATGGGTGAAATTTTATTCGTCTTTTTGTTGTAAATGTATAGAAAAAAAAATCATTTCAATCAAAATTAAAATGAAAAAATTATGACATTTTTAAAAATAGAAAAAATACTGTTTATTAACTTGAATTTGAGTTTATGAACTCGAGTTGAAGGAGAAACTTGAACTCGAGTTGAAGGAGAAACTTGAACTCGAGTTTAACCTCAAACTCGAGTTCAAACTCAAATTTTATAAAAAAAACATAAACTTAAATAAAATTATAACTCGAGTTCAAACATTTTCTGAATTTTGTTGAAAAAAATAACCCCTGCATATGCATGTAGATGAAACAATGAAAATATGTATAATTGAATAATCGTCATGAACAGCAACAAAAAATAGCAAATTAACGTTTCATTGAAGAAAAAACAAAAAAGAAACTCAGAGGTTACTTTACTATTTGAGGGAAACCATTGTTAGTTGCATGTAAAAGATTTCAACTTCAAGTTTCGTTCACCCCTCTTTTTTTTTCCTGAGAGCAAAGTATATCGAATATATGCACGGATAGGCCTTTAAAACACTCGTTCATACCACATCTAAGATAGATAAAAACTAAAAACTAGACAAAAGGGGAGGGGAAGAGAAAAATAGAAAGATGCCATAGCTAATATAGGCGGCCTTCTCTTCGGTTCTTGGTTGTGATCAAAGTCGACGTTGCTGTTGCTGTTGCTGCAGTTGCGGTTGTCGTTGCATTCCCAGTCCGGGTTGTGGTTGCAGTCGCTGTTGCTGTTGTGGTTGTGGTTGCGGTTGTGGTTGCCTATCCCGTATGATGTTACGTTCATCCCAAACTGGACAGGTACAGGTTGCTATCTTATTCTTCCATTCAGCTCCACAGGTATAGCAAAACTCATATTTACATCTGCACAAAAAAAATTATAATGCTGACCAAAAATATAGCAACATCAAGATCAAAGGGAAAGGAGAATAAAAAGCACCTGCAAGTGATGTGGTAGCAACCTTCCAAAAGCTCAACCATATGGCTGCACTTTGCACATTGACGCCACCGCCTATTTGTCGCAAGAGACTTCAGCATCTCTTCATCTCCATGGTTATGGGGATTAGCTCTCTTGTAATCGTTGCAGGTCATAGCGTAGTGCCATGGGACTTTGCAATTGATACAAAAGAACTTTAGACATTTAATGCATTTCCTCGCACCAGATTGTTCAGCACCAATAAATGAGCCCTTGGTATATTCCAAAAGCTCATTTTTTGACATTAAGGCAGAACATTTAGGATCTGCGCAGTAAACTTTCTGCGTAACAGGAATAGCAGATTCTTTTATGCGTTGGTCCATTATCTCCACTAGGTTAGGAGGCAAAAATTTTGCACAACTATCAATGGCCACCTCACCGTTACAGCCATCATGAGGGCACTTTGCAATCTGCCCGTTATGCAACTTTGCTTCAACATGTTGCTTCATACAAGAAAAGCAATATCTGTGCAGACAACCATCAATCATAAACATCTGAGTAACATCATTATCTTCGAAACAAATTATGCAAGTTTCTTTCAAACTCTTGCCCTTTTCAGCTTCTTCTGACCAATTAATTTGGGACACAATAGCTTCTCGTGCAGATTTGAACGCAAACTTAACGTTGTCACGGGCTACAAGAGAAGGGCTGCAATAGGTAAACTTCCTCTGAAGAAGAGCCGCTTGATTAACTAACGCTGCAATTTTGCCATTTCTTGGTGGCAATCTGTTTGTAACCTGTATTAAGACAATCACCTTGAACCCACAAACTTAAAGAGACATGAATGGCATTAAACACAACTAAGAACAACATAGGGGAAAGAATTCAACTGTAAACAATCAGAACCACTGATTTTCTTTTTTTTTAATATCTCAAAAGTATATGACTTACCAACCAAATACAAATAGTTGTCCTCACATTTAATTTCCAATTCATTTTACCCACATCTGAACCTTCTTATTTAGCAATTCACTAACTCCAAACTTGAACCGATGACCAAATGACCAAACATCTCTAGAATTTTGTGTGACAATATCCAAGATTAAAATCTAAATTCGCTCTTCTTCATACACATCTTGTCCCTTTCAAGCCTTTCCTTTTCAACATCCTACGTTGTCTTTTACACCCATGATGTAGTTGAGCACAAATGTTCTCTATCCCAAATCCAAATCCAATAACGAATACGACAATGAAACCATAGTCAAACACGGCTTTTTAATATACAAAAACAAAAATTCTCCATAATCAGCCACTACCTACAGCAAAACAATCAAATAAAAAATGTTGAAGTTCGAGAAAGACTGACGTAGTGGAAAATCGCGTCGTCGTCACAGAAAAAGACAATCTTGTTGAAACCAAAGGCGAGAGCTTTATTAAGGCCTTCAACAAGAGCCTCAAGCTCCGCAGCTTCGCCGCTTATCATCTCAGCGCCATCAAAAGCTTCCAGATTCTTCCTCGAGTGGAAGAGAAGGTAGTCCTTGGGATCGCAAATCGCAATCCCAGCGCCAGCCACCACCATGTTCGAGTCCCGAACCCTCTCCTCGCTCACCAAACCCTTGACGTACAATCTCAAGGCCTCGGACTCCACCAAACCCTTGGAAGAAGAAGCCGACGACGAAGAACCAGAAGAACCGTACGGATTCTCGTACCAGTCCCCGTACTCGCTCCAGTAGTCCTCGGGGAGGGTCATGATGTCGTTCGCCAACTTCTGATCGTGAAACCGACGGTCGAGATCCTCCCTCGCCTTCCTCATCTCATCCTCGCTGTGTTTCCGGTCCTCGCACTCCTGTATGTATCTCTCCATGTCTCCCAGCAGAAGCTTCTCGGCGACGCCCAAAACGTTGTCGTTGTCGTCCGTTGACGGGACGCCGTCGTTTCGGCCCTTGGACGGCGGCGGCGGCGAGGTCGATCCCGACGGACGGAAGGCGAGAGAGGCGGCGACGGCTTCCTGCATTTGGATTTGGAAGGCGAAATCGAGGTCGGAGTCTAGGGTTTTGGCGGCCATGAGTTCTCTTTGTTGCTCGGCGAGTATGTCCTGGAGATCATCTGCTTCTGTACTCGCCATTTTTGTGGGGTTTTTCTCTTCTTCTTTTTTTTTTCCCCCCTCTTTTGGTCTCTCCTCTCTTTCTTATGAGATTTCTTTGCACTAAAGGAGAAAAACAAACGCGGGATCGCCCACTGAGTATAGAAAGTGTGGAGCGTGGGTATTTCGGTTTCGGTGATCAACGCTGGAGAACCGGAAGGAAAGTGGCCTCTTATACAAGAAAGCGATGGGGAATGACGTAGAACAACTTGTGTTGGAAGTAAGCCCATTGGGCCCACTCCAAGGTCCAATTGTGTTACACTGACCGCTGATCATGAATACTTTACTCATTTTGACCACTAATCTCTGTTGACCCTTTTAGTCGGGCTAATTTAAAGTGAAATCATACAATCCTCTACTCTCTATTTGTAACTTTATATTGTTTTTGAGTTAAAAAAAAAAAAAAAAAAAAGGCCAATGTTTCAATTACATTAAAATTCATTAAAAATGCATCCTCTTTGTATCTTCTAAAAATATCAGTTTTCGTCTAAAAAAATTATCCCTACAATATATACATCCCCATACTTTCTGTATTAAAAAAAAGATTTAACTTCAATTTAAATATAGAAAGTAAGAGAAGTTGATTCAGAGCAAATTAGGAGTTGTTTGGTTAGGAGATTCGTATCCCGATTCAAATTATGGTTCATGGTTCGCTACAGTGTTTTTTCTCACAAAAAATACACGTAAATCGAAAATGATTCTAATATTATGATTCTAATCCATGAACCAAACGTCTCCATGATAGCACTTTCAACCGAATATGAAATCTAGAAAAATTTAAATGCTATGTTTCCATCGAGATGGGGGTTTTAAATTTTAAGTTGATAGGAGCAAAATCTTTTTTTTTTTTTTTTTTTTTATAGAACAATGAAAAATCAACTTCTAATCACGGATTAGTGAGGTTATTTATCTTATTTATAAGGTCTAATAATCGATAGTTGCTAGTCGCTTACTAAAATCATTTTGGGACATTACTATTTCTTTGCCATTCATTAAATCATTATAACACGTTTAGAAATCTATAATAAGACATTTAGATTGATTAGATTGATACTCTTCGTCTTAAAATATTACACCATTCAAATTTAACCCATAAATATAAATTTATAATATTTCACCCATAAATATGTGCCTCCTACAAAATCCTTCCAACATTTTCCTCCTATAATATCCTTCAAACAAAGAGAGCAACCTTTCGAGTATGAAGGGGTGTAAAAGAAAGTGTAGTACGTCCGATAATTTGGAAAATGAGTAAAACATATGTATATGAACATGAATGGTGATTATGAATTATCCTGCAGTCACAAAGAAGATAATGCAAGGAAATTTGAGAAACGAGATCATTTACATCGGAAATTTGAGAAACGAGATCATTTACATCGGAAATTTCTGTAGGATAATAATCAGAACAAAGATTCTTCATCTGAGTCATAGAAGTCGTCATCCTCCTCTTCTTCCTCTCCTTCCTCTTCGTCAAAGTCTCTATTCCTATCATGCCATATACGATCCTCATCCCAAAGTGGACACGAACAAGTTGCTTTCTTGTCTTTCCACTCAGCTCCACAGTTGTAACAAAACTCATACCCACATCTGTTATTTACAATAAATAGAAATGAGAATTCAAACAGTCTATAACAAACGTAAGAAAATTTAAGAGACAAGGAAGAAAAACGTAATACCTGCAAGTCATATGGAAGCAGCCTTCAGCAAGCTCAATCATAAGGTTGCACTTTATACACTGGCGCCACAGATTCCTCAATGCAAGAAGCTTAAGCTTTGCGTCCTCCGCGGGCGGATTAGGATTCAACAACTTGTAACGATCACAAGCCATGTCACGATGCCAAGGGACCTTGCAGTTGATGCAGAAGACGCCGTTGCATTTCACGCATCTCCTAGCTCCTGACACATCAACATTAAGGCCTTCTTTTCTTGAATGCTCTAGAACTTCAGTTTTCGACATTAAAACAGAACACCTTGGATCAGGACAATAAACTCTCTCTGTAACAGGAATTATAGCTTCCTTTTTGCGTTGGCGCATAATCTCCATAAATTTAGGTGTCAGGAATTTCTCGCAACTGTCGACGTCAAGTTCGGATTTACAGCCATGGTGAGGGCATTTAGGCACCAGCGCCTCGCGCAACTTTGTCTCCACGTGTTGTTTCATACAAGAAAAGCAGTATCTGTGCTTGCAACCATTGACTGAAAAAATCTGACTGATGTCAGTATCTTCCAAACAAATCACGCAAGTCTCATCTAGATTCTTGCGTTGGTTAGATTCCACGGTCCTGTTGACCTGAGACTGTATTGCATCTCTTGCAAGTTTAAATGCAAACTTAATCTCATTTCGTGCCACAAGCCTTGTCTCGCAACGTTCAAATTTTCTTTGAAGACTCTTCACCTGATCGACAAGCGCAGCAATCTTGTTTTGCCTGGATTGCCATCTCCCAGAAATCTAGAAAATGTGAATGGCAATGTCAACAAGCTCTGTCGTCTAAATATTATAAATAAAACACAACGATTAGTTAATTAGATCTTGCTATAACCTCAATCAAACACTTCACACATTCTCTCTTTTAAAGAAACATATAACACAATACTTCTTTTATTTTTATTTTCATTAACCCTCAAATCCTATAAACAATAAACTATGGGAGTCCAAGGCAGAATTAAAATAGAAATACAGACATTCCTTGATACAACAAAGACTTGTGTAACAATATATATGATCGAGCAAATAAAACTGAATGGATAAGTTCTTTCAAATGAATGTGCTATCTTCACACTTCCTAGTAGCATTATATCATAATCCCTCAACATTAAACAAATAACAATGCGACAGTGATATGTCTATGGAACGGAAATAAACTCTATTTTGGGGTTTTTGAATGAGTGGTGATCATGGTTAAGAAATTCCACTATCAATAAATAACGTGTAAATGTCAAATTTGCAACTTCACAGAGCAAAAAATTGCCAAACCTGGGCACCTACCATTGTCAAATAGCCCTTAATTTGTTCAATTGGAAACAATAATTTAATATAAATAGAAACTCGATCACAATCAACTCGGACAAATTCTATAGAAAGCTAAGAGGTTGGGGGAAAAAACACAGAGAAAAAAAACCTTACGAATTGGTAAGATGCATAGTAATCGCAGTACAGAATGATCCGCTTCAAGTCCAAAGCGAGAGCGGCATTAAGCCCTTCGATCAAGGCCTTGGCGTCCGCGGCAGCTTTGTTCAATCCATTCCCAAGCAACGGTTTCCTCACCTCGAATATCAAATTATCCCTCGAATCGCAAATGGCGACGCCGATACCGGCCAGCACAGTCTTGTCGCTCCCCTCAATCCTCTCCTCGCTCACCAATCCCTTGAAGTAGATTCCGAACACGGAATCGTCCTCCTCGCTCTCGCTCTCCTCGCTGTAATCATCTTTCCAAATCGCGCTCTTCGACGAGCCCTCGCCGAACGGTTTCGCAAAATTCTCGCCCCAATCGCTCCAATCGTCGTCGTGAATCCTCAGAATCTCCCTGGCGACCCTCTGGTCGTGAATTCGACGGGCGAGATCCTCCCTCTCCCGCCGCATCGCGATCGCACTCTGCTCGCGGTCCTTCAGCTCCTGCTCCAGCCGCGAGAGCTCCTCGGACTGGGCGGCGGCGAAGCGCGGAGCGTCATCGTTTCTGGGAGGATGAGGGACTGGAGCGGCGGCGGCGGAGGGGGAGGGGGAGGAGGAGGGTTCGAGGGCGAGGGACGCGGCGAGGGCTTCTTGGAGTTGGAGGCGGAAGGCGAGGTCGAGGTCGGACTCGAAGGTCTCGGCGGCCATGAGCTCGCTGCGTTGCTCGGAGACTAGGTTGCGAAAGTCGTCGTTGTCGTTTTTGGGGTTTCGGGCTCTGTTCTTGGCATTATAGCGGAGACTGAAGAGTAGTGAGGGTATTAACCGTATTTTCATATGGGACGATTCTTCTGATTTGATGCTTTCGGCATTGGTGGGAAGTGGTTGGTCAGATTGTGTCGTTTAGTTCGTTGATTCGTATTTTTAATTTGAGTTAAGATATAAATTTAGTGAATATTTAGTTCATAAATTCAGAATCATTCTCAAGTTACGTGTGTTTTTTGAGAAAAAAATATTGTAGCGAGTCACGAATTATGATGAACTATGGCTCGAATCTACCAACCAAACGCACACTTATATTATAATTTTTTACTGCAGTAAAAAAGTTAAATGTGATATTTTTAAGAGCTTTTTACTGTAAAAAAATTTAAATTTTAAACTCGAATCGGTGAAATGAACGGAATCTTAAAGTACTTTAACAAAAATTTCCTTTTTTGCAAAAAAAAAAAAAAAGTCCTAAGAGAAATATATGATCTTTTTCTCTTTTTTTTTTAAAAAAATAATTATAAAAATTTTCATAATATTATAATTAGGGGTGTAAATTAGCCGGGTAGGGTCGGGTTGAGTCAAAAAATTCAGCCGACCTGACCAGTGCGGGTTGAGAAAACTTTGGGCTGCGACACTCTCTTCAATCTATAAACCTGCAACCTTTCGGGTGACCTCGGGTAGGGTCCGGTTACTCGGGTTGGTGAAAACTAATTTTAATCTATGACTTCATACCTCTTTTAATAGTCCAAAAGCATAAACAATAAAGAGATGAAATAAAATCTTGAGAAGCAAAATAGTCCATATAAAATAAACAGTTTAATCCAGAATAAACAGTCCATATAAAGATAAACAGTCCATATAAAGATAGTCGCAAAATAGGAAATTTAGTCAACTCTAAACTGTTTAATCCAGAATAATAGCACATTCATTCCCAACTTGCCCCTCATGTGTTGCAACAGAATTTGAAAAATCTTGAGAAGAAAACATAACAAAAAAAATCATCAGAATCAAGTTTAGAACAACAAAATAAACAACAAGGAGATGAAATAAAATTTTAAAAAATAAGTAAAACGCAAAAAGATTACCTGACTCAATATCTTCATATTCATTAAAGTCTTCCACGTCAATAAGGTTAATGTGCTCACGACTACGCAGCCAATTTTGTGTACAAATCAATGCCTCCACCATCTTGGGGCTCAATGAACTCCTAAAGGGATCGAGGATGTGGCCTCGGTACTAAAAGCAGATTCTGAGGCTACCGTTGAAACATGAATGGCAAGAATGTCTCTTGCAACTAGTGAGAGCACCTTGTAATTAGTTGCATTATTCTTCCACCAATCTAAAACATTAAAATTTGACCGAGTTGGATCCTCAATAGGGTTTGTCAAGTATCTGTCCACATCATTTTTGTACTCATTCACATTCTTCTCCTTCATTTTCCTAACAAACTTGCTCCACAAACACCCTTTTCCTTCTACTTCTGTTTTTCCCTCCATTGTACTTGTTGCCGCCTCCCCACTACTTTCATTAGCCACAGATTCACTCTTCTCCCCACTATAAATCTCATGCAGCCGGTACCTAGTATCCTTCACATTCTTTGCTAATGTTTCAGAAGTGCAAGAATCATACACTATAGAGAAATAATATATCAAATAATCCATTTTGTACCTAGGATCAAGTACAACAGCCACAAAGAGAAGACAATTTATATTCTCAACATTCCCCCAATACTTGTCATACTTCTTTTTCCATCTACCACACAAATTAACCTAAAAACAGATAACATATGATTGAGACTAACCTTTATGAAAAACATAATATTTCCCAGAAAACAAAAAACATAAAAAAAAAATTAGCCTTTTTGTTTCAACCTTGCCTTCAATGAAGATTGCAGTCTTGTCTTCACTCTTCTTCCTCGGCTGGCCTAGAAATAATAACGATTGCCGTGAGATATTTTATCCCACAAAGAAATGACAATTTCCATCTCTTTATGTCAAATCACACAAGGCAAATGATAATAAGTTAAGTATAATGTCTAAGAGTAATTATTGACAATGAAGTTGACTTAAATGGCTACAATTCCCTGACCATACTCCAAGTTATCAATACAATGATCAATAGAGTAATTGGAATTATTGACAATGGAGTTGATTTAAATGGCTATTATTTTCCCTACCAAACAACAAGTTATCAATCTAATCATCAACAGAGTTATGAATTTATTGACAACGAAGTTAATTTAAATGGATATAATAGCCAAGCATTGAGAAATCTTTTAGGCTCTAATGAATCAAGGAGAGAAATAGCAAAGATGATTTTCCATCCAAAACATTCAAAGTTATTGCAGGATACCTTGGAACAAAACGACGAATATTGTTATAACATTCAAAGTTTATAAACAGAGTCGGAATCTACCATTAAAACACAGTTGTAGAAATACAAATTTTAACATATGCATTGAAACATCAAGGCTACGAACTTACCAATATTGTTATAACATCTGCAGTACTCTCTTTTCAACTCCTCCTCAATTGAACTTTCAGAAGAAAACGAGAGAGTAAGATTGCTAGATTGAACAAGAGGCAGCAGCTCCTCGTGCATCAAAATTCAAAATGCAGCCATCAATTCAGGGTAGAGGACAAGCTATTTCAATCTGAAATTTAATATTTGGTAAGATACAGAAGAAGCAAAGCAACTGGGTAATAAAAATATACGCCACACAACGTGAAATAGGGTTGTGTAAAACATTCAGTAAGCTTTGTAACAAAAACACTTATTTGAAAAGCCCCTTTAACTTTCTGGTGACTAAATGCTTATTATAACCAACCAATTGATTATTACACTCTGTGTATTTTCCATCCAGAACATTCAAAGTTTTTTTGCTTTTATTTTCTTTCTCATGCTAAAGACGACAACAAAAGTAAACCTTTTCAACAACATTTGAGTCGTCCAAACCAAACAGAAGGACATTAACCCAAATCTGATCAAACCCAAAACCCACACCACAGGGCAAACAAATATGCGACATTACCACCACTACAAAATCAAAGTTACCAAAAAGGGGAAAATCGATGATAATCCGGTGATAACACACATCAATCAAGAAAAAAAACACTTACGGTGAAAAAAAACACTGAGGGGGTGAGGGAGGCGAGATCGACGGAGGCGAGAATCGAGATCGAGGCGCTTGGGAGAGGCGAGGGAGGCTTGAAGTGAGGAAGGATTTGGGACACAGGCGGAGGTGAGATTGAGGTGACTCAGGCTTGGGAGGCGAGCGAGGAAGGCTTGAAGTGAAACCGGAGTGGACCCACGGTAGGGGAGGCTGCGTGCAGTCAGCGGTGTGTACAAAGGCTGGGACTGGCGACTGGGTGGGTGGGAGGAAGGAAAACATAAAACTGGAAGATTGGGTTAGGGTTACTCACTTACACGGGCGGGTCGAGGCAACTCGGGTGAAAAGTTGCCCGGCCTGTGGCCCGACCCGCAAATTGCGGGTTGGGCCTATTTAAATCAGAAATTTTTTAAAAAAAATTTAACCCTACATTTTCAGGTCAGATTGGGTCGGGTCGGACGGGTTAGTCGAGTTCAATTCATACACCCCTAATTATGACCTCTTTAACACTTTAGCCTATGATGTTTAAAACGAAACAACTCTTTTCTAAATTATGACATTAACAAAAAAATGTCTTTATGTTAAGTTTGTTAACGAAAATGAAACGTTAGTAATTGTTTTTAACAATATTGTGCACAGTTACTCTTTTATCCATCCACCCTAATTCTTTTTAATAAAAAAATTCTGATTTGCATTAAAAAATAATAATTACAATCAAAATCTTCTTCTTCCCCCATCTTGTACACCCAAGCAACAACCTTGAAAGGACAACTAAACCAAGAGAGAAAATGAAAACGACCATTTAACACCTAAACGACGACAAACTATTAAACGATAATAAAAGAGGAAAACAACAAAAGACAAAAACAGTAATAAAAGTGAAAACGGCAATAAGATGTCAAATCAAACGACAATAAAGGAGCCTGTAGCGAAAGGCCCACAACAAACACGACAACGGCAAAAAATAAAATAAATAATATAAAAAATGATAAAGATGGACGGCAACGGAGAAAGGCAACCGAAAAACTAGAAAATGAGAATATAAAAGGCAAAGACGATTAGATGAAAAACAATAGCGTAATGAGAAACAACTATAAAAGAGGCAAGAGACTATTAAAAGAAAACGACAATATGAAAAAATGACATTTAAAATTGAAAACGACAAAAAAAAAGATAGAAAATGACAACAAAAAAGGAAATGGCCCATTTGACAAAGGAAAAAAAAGGACACGACAATAAAGAGAAAATTTTGAAAACAATAACTAAAGTAGGTATTTTCTTTTGAGTCTAGTCGTTTACGTGGGGTCAATTCTATTATAAGACCTTTTCTTTTATTTTTAAGTTAATCGTAGATTATCTCTTGAAAAGATTTACATAGATTAAAGCAAAATGCAACGATTTGATAGTTAAGTGACTAGAAATCTTAGCAAGGTTATCTGCAAACGACAATAAATAGGAATTGGAAACTGCAACAAAAGACCAAAACAACGAAAAAACTTGAAAAATTATGGGCTCGTTTGTTTCATATATTCAAACTCAAATTATTGATTTTGTTACAGTCTTTTCCTCTTACAAAAAAAAAAAAATTAAATTTCAAACGTCAGAATTAAGAATTATAATCTGAATATACCTTCTAAATATGCCCTATGATAAGAGTGTAAAACAACAACGAGAAACATAAACGATAGCATATCTACAAACGACACTTTCCATCATTTAATTTTAGTGTGTTTCTATAATTTTGTTTGTTTTCTGTTATAATAAATAGGTGGTCTCCACACTCCAATGTCATCTTTATGTCTAGTTTGCAAGTTTTTCACTACGGTGTAGTGGTAGACCTTCATGCTTTTGATTTATTGATCTCAATCAATTAGAGTTGTTCATTTACTGTGGTGGCCAGTTTAAAACAACCATTGTATGCTCGATTAGTTATGTACTTCTTCAGTTTTCTCTTATTAAAACTTGGTACATATACTACTCTTAAAGTTTCAATTAAACTTACTGATGTTTTTTATATGAGGTCTGTTGTGTGGGAAAATGTGAAGGACACGTGGAAGAACGATAATATGACACGTAGCCTTAACTACTCACCGCAAAGCAACAACCCTCGACGTCTGGGGCTCCCTCTCATTCCGTTATAAAGAACCCAAGTGAAAAGTCCAACTTAGGGCGTCGATTCCTTCTGGCGTCGACAGATCGTACTGTCGACCTTAGGACATAGAAATCCCTCGACTGTGTAACCAACCGCCAAGAAGGACAGTTGGGTTAAGCAACACTGGCGACGAGGGGAATGCTCTTTGGGGAAAAGTCTGATGTGGCAAATTGCGTACAAAAGTGGGGGATGACTGCAAGGCAGACATTTATTGCGAACCCTTAAACCGTCCCACAGGGGACAGAAAAGGGTTACAGGAACGTACAGAGCCGTAATAGAAGACTAATTGGCTGAGTGAACAGTACTCCAAGGAATTAGTGGGCTACGTCTGGGCCTAAAAAGGGAGAGCACTTGAGTGCTTCTGCCTACAAAGGAAATCAACCCAGCGAAGGAATCCCCCAATATAAAAAGGGCGAGACCCCATATAGGAAAGGGGTTGAGATCCGAGAGAAAAAAGAATGACAAAGAACAATTGATGTAAATTGTAATCCCCTCAAAAGAAATATACAACCACAGTGGATGTAGCTCTGATTTTATAGAGTGAACCATTATAAAATCTCTTGTGTTCCTTATTTGTGCACATCTTTCATTAACACACAATACACCCCTCCAACAAACTCTTACACACATTCAACACCAAGGCCGGTAATCCAACGGGAAACCCAGAGGTAACCCGGCCTGTTTTTGTTGACGAGAATTCACTGTCAACAACTGGCGACTCCACTGGGGATCGAAAGCGTTTGACCCCCAACAACATAGTTAGCAAGCACGCCTCCAAGAAAGAGAATTGAGGTCATCAATCGAGCCAGCCAGACGGACGAAACTGCCACCCATCCAGGGAATAACGGGATGGAAGAAGATCCACGCCCGGCCGGAAATAAAGTCCCATTCCCAGACGCGCCACGGCCGGATCCTGTGCAGATGCAGGCCCAACTAACCACTCTAACCGAGCTGGTACGTGGGCTAATGACCGTGGTTGAGCGCTTGGATGAAAGGAACTCTATGCCACCGTTAGAAGACGCCCCGAGGCCGCTGGGACCTGCCATGGCTGAAAACCCGAACCCCGGTGACCGCCCACATATCCAAGAGGGAACCAGGGACAGCGAGAATCACCGGGGCCCTCCTAGGCCTCGACCTTCCCAATCCTCCGGTAGCCGTTTAAGGGTCGCCGGACTCCGGGCTCCCGAGGATCAGATACCGAGAGGCCCGGGAAATCCCGAGGTACTACCTCAGAATCCAAGGGGAAACTCACCAAGAGACTCAGGGTCAGTACAGGCGGGCGGCCAGGCAAGGGGCGGACCAAACGTTCAAAGGGCAGAGGCGTCGAGAGTAGCTGGCTCGGCCATCTCAACAGAAGAAGCGCGCGCCATCATGGAACGTATGGCCAACCTGGAGCAAAAACTCACAGGGGACGTGGTAAGCCTGAAAAAGAACATAGGGCGAGTGGCTAAGGTGGTAAACGTCGACATCACACCTAGCCGCACATATGACCATCCGTTTACCATAGAAATAATGGCGCCCCCTCTCCCCGACAAATATAGGTCACCGTCGATCCCATCATATGATGGTCGAGGGGATCCCGGCGATCATTTGGAGATGTACACAGGACACATGCTCTTACATGGGTATGCTGAGAAAATCATGTGCCGAGCTTTTCGGAACCATTTAATGGATTCTGCCCGAAGATGGTTTCGGATGCTGAGGCCAAATTCTATCTCAAGCTGGGATGAGTTGAAGGAAGCATTTTCCCTCCAATTCATAGGGGTTAAAAAATACGTCCCCCCGAAGCAGAATCTGATGGTGATATACTAAAAGCTGAACGAGTCATTAAGGGAATGACTTGCAAGATATGGGGAAGCTGTCGCCGCCATGATGGATATAACAGACAGAGAGGCCTTGATGGGGGCATTATCTAGCATGAAGAAAATTACCCCCTTCAAGAGAGAGTTGAACCGAAAACCCCCGTCCAGCTACAAGGAATTTCTTGTGCGAGCGCAAGGGTACATTAACGCCGAAGAGGCAGACGCAAATGACCCCGAGCATAGGTCCAACAAGAATAAAGGGACCGAACAGGGGTCGACGCCAGCAAAACAGGACGGGAAGAAGCGTCGAGGTGGAGACAACAGCCAACTGCAACGACGAGCGCTCCAGAAGCCAAGAAGCCAAGGCAAGAGGATACCCGTAAGCCTCGACTGTTTCAAAAGTACGATTCCTACCACGAGCTAACGGTAGGAGTCGAGGAGGTTTTCAACCAGGTCGGCCGCGGAAACCTGCTGCGCTGACCAGAACCGATGAAAGAACCAAAAGAAATTCTGTAGGTTCCACGGTGATGTCGGCCACCACACCAACGATTGCACCGACCTTAAGGATGAAATCGAGAAAGTAATCCGCGAGGGGAGGCTACAGGAGTTCAGAGCCGAGCGGAGACCTCGAAACGATGGCCACGGTGGACAGAATGACGGTCGACGTCGAGAGGAGAACCAGCGTCCAGAGGACCGAGAACCCGTCGGTGTCATACGAACTGTCCTCGACAGCCCCTATATAGGAGGAGACTCAAGGAGGTCTCAGAAGGACTACGCCCATGAGGCTAGTGGGGTTTACCAGGAAAGATTCTGGAGCGTCTCCGCTGTAAAAACTCCAAGATATAGCCACACCGACGTGGCCTTTAATGAGGACGACGCCAGCGGAGTTCACTTCCCCCACAACGACGCATTGGTGGTGGAAGCCATGATTGGGAACCACACTGTGTGCCGAATCCTGGTAGACAATGGGAGTTCGGTGGACCTCTTATACTTCGACCGCTTGGAAAAAATAGGGATCCGAAAGGAGCAGTTGGAAAAGACCTCCAGGCCATTATACGGTTTCACTGGGGACTCTGTCATCCCTCAGGGGACTATCCGGCTGCCCATAACCGCAGGAGAGATACCCAGACAGACTATGACAATGGCCAACTTTATGGTAATAAAGGGAGGCTCCCAATACAACGCTGTAATCGGGAGACCAACCCTTCAGGTGTTAGCGTTTATGCCTTTAGGAATAAATGTAACAATATTCTTTGAGATATTTTGACTATTAATAAAGATTTGTTTATTTTATATATTTATGTATTGTCCTATTTATGTTCATAATAGTTGAATGTATGATAAGCAAACTGAAAGTCTGAGACTATCATTCTAAATCTTTAGGTCATGCATGTAATGTGAAGAATATGCGGAAGACAATAATCTAAAGATGGTAGTCTAAATCTTATGATCCACAATCGAGGGAATAAAGTTGGGCGCTTTATTCATGTTAAGATTGTTATGTTGTCTACTTCCTAACGGAGACGGCTTGTCTTGGTCGTTGGAGGTGGGACTCCATGGGTGGAGACATTGATATAGTTTCTAATGGTGAAATCTATATTGGATCGGACCAAAGTTGAATTGTTTTAATTAATAATTCTGTTTGAATAAAACAATTCACTTTTGACGAATTATATGTTGTCATCTTAATCCTGAGATGGATGATGAACCTATATACTTGACTTGTATCCTTTGATGTACTAAAGGGAGACATCCTGACATTATGTAAAGGTACACTTGCCGGTACATTGGGGGTATGACTCGTGTATGCGTAGATTCGTTATTCATAGATAGTGGATTCCATAGCTCCTATAAAGTGTCAATGATATCCTCTTATGCATTATCAGTGGATTGGAAAATATGAGCGCTCAGCCATTGGACTACTCTGTGTTATCTAATGGTTTACTGTTTGTAATGATACGAATAGTATTTTTCTGATGGTATGATAATGGAACATAAGATAAATGTAATCGGGAAGGTAAAACAGAACTTGACCTCAAGTCGATTATGGATATCCTATGGGGATGAGACACTAATATATTGAGTCATGGACTAGAGCTAATCAGAGCTTTGTAAATACGCTATATAAATCGAGAGTGCAACTCTAGGTTTTTAGTGGAATAGCGCTAGAGTTTTATAATCATGAGACGAACTTGTTGGTTTACAAGTAGCGTTGTGATTATAGGAGCTTGATTTATATATGTCCATCGGGTCCCTTTGCTAGCTCACATAATTTCCTGTAACGATA